>NC_139349.1:16026870-16074370 GCF_055883805.1 Amblyomma maculatum | reverse complement strand
CAATGTGCCTCGTTCCAGGGATGTGGCTGCTTTTTTGTGCCTGAGCAGTTGTATGACGCTTCTTGAATGTCACCCGGCTGAAGTTCGGACATTTGCTGCAGAAAAAAGGGCGTGGAAAAACACCTGAACAAACAGAAACCATGCACTTTCCCAATGCCCATTCTTATGCTCCTAAAAACTCCCTTTCAGTCAACTTTGGCATAATAATTTCGCGCAGTAATAAATACGGTTTTATTTAAGAATATTAATTACGAGGAATAGTTGCCGGAATTGTATATTGCAATGCTGCATGTGATAAGCAAGCCTATGATACGTTAGTTGTAATGGTCTGAAACAGTTTACAGGTGCGCAACAAATAAAGCGCATAAACCTTTTACAACCATTTTCATCGGGTCCATGAAGAATACAATATAGTGCAGCAAATTGTTTCATTATCTTTAATTCAGTGGTCTACTCAAGATCATTACAATCTCGAAAACACCTGCATTTTCTGTTCGCACTGAGAAACTAGACATGAAGTTTAAGAAACGTAGAAAATTGCCGGCTTTCTGCCATCTTAGGGGCAAGCAAGGTGCGAAACTAGCTGTCTCATAAATGCATGGAATGATATTGTAGCCATGCAGGGATATTGTTGTTGGTCATTGCTGAATAATAAAAGTCCTCGTATTAACAATCCTGATCTTTTAGACTTACTCATCGAATGAACCAACATTGTTAATGTGCACTGAGTGAGCATGAGAGAAACTTGAAGGTTCCTCACCTGTTGATGAGATTGTAGTAGTACTCCAGTATATTGAGCAAGGAGAATCCAAGCCATATTCCCAGGTAACCGCCAATGTAGCCAGACACTTGTATCACCTTAAAGTACACCATACTACTCTCGCAAGCGGCAAGATAGAATTAATATACTCCTGGACAACTTTTTGTGGCTATGCAGCCAATGCTATAGATCCGAAACGCATCAGATAAGGGCGCAGCAGAATATAGTTCCTTCATAAATTTCGCGGATATTGCCCCATTAAGGATGTATGGATGCGAGAGTTGGACTGTGAAAAAGGCTGACCGCCGAAGAATTGACGCGTTTGAATTGTGGTGCTGGCGAAGACTCTTGAGAGTTCCTTGGACTGCCAGAAGATCAAATCAGTCGATATTGTCGACCATAAACCCTGACTGCTCATTGGAGGGTCAAATTCTAAAGTTAAAGCTCAGCTACTTTGGTCATCTGATGAGAAGAGAGGAGTCGCTGGAGAAAGATTTGATGTTGGGAAAGGTTGAGGGTCGCCGGAGAAGGGGTAGGCAGCGAGCGCGATGGTTAGATGGCATTCTCGAGGCATTGCAGATGAAGCTATGTGATGTTAAGAAGATAGTGAGAGACCGGAAAGCGTGGCGTGACATGGTCCATAGGGTCACGAAGAGTCGGACACGACTGAACGCCTGAACTTGAACTTGCCCCATTAAGGAAATGTCCATGTTATTATTACATCAATGTTTTACTACAATGTAGGCCAGTAAAGTGCAAAAGCAGTGCATTTTAAGAATAGTACACTACGCGGTACAAACTAGGGTGCCGTGCAAACAGAATGGCTGCGCCATCTGTCGGGATTCCCAAAAAAGCGTACGTCGGCTACTTCTGCTGCGCTTACCCGCCGGTTTCAGCACGCTTTTACAATGCACTTGTTTCGGCAACGTACAAGCACGGGGCATTCATTAACCTCGAAATTACGTTAACTTGAGCCTCCAGTAGTGTAAAGAAACACATTTCTGCTTCGTTGGCGGATCAAAACCTATTATTTAAAGTATAGGCGGAACTGAAACCGAAATCGTAACTGAGGCCCAATATGCAGAACTACAGTGTGTAGTAACACCGTGAGTAAGCTCCGCCCCTGTAGTCTTGGCTGCATAGTCAGAAAATGTTCTCCGCGAGTATAGCATATGAATATAACTATGATGCATTTTTATTTTGTGAAAGGGAGGGTACACTAGGAGCGCACCAAACGGAAGAAATACAGCAACTAAATGGCCTTGCCCATGCAGTGTCATCAGTCATTTGTTCACTGTACTATTGAGGGAAAATAAAAGTCGACAAAAAAGTATAAAAGCAAAGACCATGAAGCCATAGAGGAAATGTTTATCGTTTTAATAAATTTCTGCCACGAAGGTCATTGCTGTCATCAACAATGTAAGGATGACCTCACTTGCACTTCGACTGAACCACCAAAACCCATCTTTAAATAGCGTCTCTCATAGCCTGAGTCGCTTTGGGACGTTAAAACTCACAAACCAACCAGCCCAACCATCTTTAAATAAGAAACAGAATTTTTTTTTTTTTTTGAAAATTAATCTGACCGTTTTGGACAGTGACGACGTAATCACTTACATTGATGGAGGGCTGCTCTGTTACAAGCTCCATGCTATCCGAAGCAAATCGGATCGTTAGCTCGTACGCAGTTCTGAAAAGAGGCGCCAGCATTGCTTTTCGACTAACAATGTAAGTTGTTATTGCATGAACTACTCACTCCTTAGATCCATTTGATTTCTGCAACAAAAATGTCGATTTTAACAAAATATAGAACATGTTTTCCATAAATCACACGGAAAAATATTTACCGGAATGGTTCGTATTCCTGTGACTCGACAATCGTAGGTGATGTCTCTAAAAAAAAGAAGCGTGACTGCATTTAACTGTCAGTTCTAAATTACTTCAACGAAGCACCGCGCCATATTTGTCAATCGGGCGCTTTTTACTATACAGCATACCGGTATCAGACATCTACGAATGCAAGCTTACAGCATCGTTGTAGACTATGCCTAAGATTATGGGAGTTATCATCTCTTCTCTGACTCACCGTTCCTCCCTCCCTCACCCCCCACCTACCGTTGACCATAATGTTGAACTTAAATGACCTAATTTATTTTATGGTTACCTCACTGTTACGATTGGATTACGATGCTTTTAGAAAAGAACATATGATTTCTTTACAAGGGTTGCAAACATATTTCGGTGGGAGTCGTTCACAAATGTTTTCGGCGAAAGGTGTATGCAGCACAGCCCAATAACGGCCTTTAACTAGGAAACAGTGAGAAAATACTTACTCGCAGGATGGTTGGCACTGCTCTGCGCAAGCTACAAATATATTTGCAGCATATGCAGCTTCCCAGCAATCCTCTGGAAGAGATATAAGAACAAGGCGTTCACAAAAAACCGAGGAATAAAGGGAATGCTCCTTTGCCACCATACGCAAGGAGTCAATTTGTAATTCAAACTGCGAAAATTATCGTGCATTGCATACTAATGAAACGTTTTTTTTTTTTTTTTTTTTTATCCGCTCGAAAATGTACGCGGTATTATCTGAGCAGGAAAGCCAATATCTACTAGGTTTAACACCCTATAAGCCCACTGCTCGGATCCTCCCTAGATCGCAGTCTTTATGCGGCATTGCTTCATTTTTTTTAGCATTTTACTTATCTCTAAGGATCCTCTAGGAGAGCTTAACCGGCAACGTAGTTAGCGCTCCATTCTTTTATGTCTCTATTAGAGTTAACTGTACTTACATGCCTTTTTTTTACCACCCAGTGCGATAGGTGATCACAGAATTAAGAACACCCAGAAGGATTTTTGATGTCTTATACACCGTATTTTGTGACAATTATTTCTTTAGCAGATAGCAATAAGGCATAGAGGGTGAAAATTGTGTGTCGATATTTTGTTTTACTCACTTCCTTCGGTGATGTTGCATATCTTCCCGTTGAACATAGGCGAGTATTCGTGGTCCGACATATGGCAGGAGCATAGTTCCATTTCTTTCGTCATCAAGCATGTTTGAATACATGACTTGAAATGAAATGAAGATATGATAAAATATTTTAGCGCGCCAATTATTAATTCGAAACTTCGGGATCTCCGCCTAGATTTTATTATGAGTGCTTTGTACGGTTCTTGAAATTGCGCCTATGAAATCAACAACCATGCACCCTTTGCTTTAGAAAACAGGCATTTTCAATTTTTTTTTTTTTTCGTCAATTTAAGCTAACTTAAAAAGTTCACTCGGAGATGAGAGAGCTATGGCTTTAGGATTTGACAGCAGTTTTCATCTCGATTGTTGCGGAGTGTTCCTTTTTCCGATTCACACTTTTTGTGCATATGGGCCGATCTGAAAAAGAACTCGTGTTTACCTCTTTTGATGGGATTCCGTAGAACTCTTTCTTTACGCAAACGCTGCTGTAGTCTTTGCACTGAGAAGTGTACGGGGAAGGCAGGCGTCTCTTCATTTGCTGTCGCAAATGAAAAGTCATAAGGGAAGATGTGTGACTCCACCTTTGGTGCCCGTCGTGCATATATATGGAGCGTTGAATTTTTTTCAGAAACAGGGTCGGTTTTCTATTTGGTGGTGTATAAAGTAATGTACAAAGACCAATTTTGTAACTTGTAGCCACTTTGTAACCCAGTGATGATGAACTAAGTGCACTTTTAAGGTCCCTCTGATGCCAACGGGCGTCTTATGAAAAACCATTTATTAAATAATTATTTCCTTAGTAACACGACTGCTCGCCATGAATAAGAACACTAATGATCTTTTGGAGTTCTTTTGTTTCAAAATTTCGAACCAAGGCGCGTTTAAGGGTATGATGCTATAGCGTTAATAACTCCCATCTGCGGCTTCCCTTCTACTTCCTCTTTCGCGTATGTGTGTAGTTTATGCTTGCTTAATTAACAAACTCTTAACTTAATTGGGCCTTTAATATTACACGTTCTTATTGGCATGCAGTTCTAAGCTACCACGTTATCCAGCTACCCATCTCGCAGGTGTAAAGCCTTGGTTTAATCAAGCCGTAGAAAAGTTCCGGCGTGGACTCCTGGCTCTGCACACAAGAGCTCTGGTTCATTCCTGTCCCACCCTCCCAACTCAAATCAGAAACACGGGTTGACCGGTCCTCCCAACTTTGTGGTATCATGTGATGCAGTTGAGTCACACATTCAAGTGACGAATCAGCGCTTGACCACGCCACCTGCCAGAGCCATTCTTGTGATTATGGCTCACAGCGCTGAAAACGCCTTATTTTTATTTTTTTTTGTGGATTTAGGCTTTAAACGCTATTGCGGGAAATGCTGCATTCCCATCTCTCCCTCCCATATATAATAAATTGAAACCCGAGTTAGAAGCGCCTGCCAATACGCCTTTTTCGCAAAATGTGCCGCTCTCTGGAAGGGGTTGAAAATTTGTCTGCTACTAGTTGAAAACGTCCTTGTGAGACGCAGCCACCTGCGAAATGGTGATATGTGTTCTTGACAGCTACCGCTGTCTGTTGCATATGCCTGTCACGAATATGAAGTGCGCATGGCTTCCGCGATCAACTTCGGCTGCGTCGATAGCCATGAAGAGGCCAGGAACTGCGCTTGCGCAGTGAAGCTGGTGGTATGTTTTGAACTAGGGGAGAGGCGCGCATAGAGGCCTTGTGAAAAAGGCGGTAATACCGCTTTTTGAGGTCGCAGAACACGACGGCCTGTCAGTACACGTACATATAACTTGCCAGCTAGTACCAGCGAAAGCTATGCTCGTTGTACGTCTCTCACAACGCCGACCCCGGATTTCTTCAATGACGAGGCCTTTAACGCTATCGCGTTTAAACACTAGCAACTCGCTGAGGACTTGGACAATGTGTGACACAATGTTTGCACTGGAGCTGCGCTACGTGAGCTAACCTGTTTGATGGCGATGTCGTAGCTTTGTTGGGGCACCAGCGCGAAGGCCGCATTGCGTTCTGGCTGGCACAGCTTCGGCTGCTGCACGAACACCGGGAACGGGAGCACGGTCATCAGACGCAGGGTGTTCTTCTCGATGAAGTGAAGCCGTATCCGCAGTTCTGGTGATGATAGCCATAGAAACATCGCTTACATGTGGTGCATATTCCCGATACAGATGTGCAGCATTTACGAATGCTCGAATGATCTCTGCACTTTGAACCACATACTAAAGAGAAGCAATGAGCCTGGACGCCATAACTGATATTTCCTTAAAAAGCAATCATCTATAATCGAAGGATGTAAACTGATAGATTCTTGTGTTTACATGTCCAGCTTTCTGGGACACCACTGATAACTGTGAGGCTACTACACGATAATCTGTGTTTTAAAGATGTTGATGGGAATGATATGACCATCCGGCGTGTAGCAACCATTGTTCTTAAAGTTTGTGCAGTGCTCGCATCTTGTAGATAAAACTGCCATAGGAAGCTAATGTGATTCGTTTTCAACTATAATTGTGATGCAACTGTGGATTGTTGTAAGTCAATGTCCAAATATATGGTGTCGTCTTCCAATCCTTAGCGAAATCTTGCATTCATGTTTGTCGTGCGTTCACACCAAGTTGTTAAACTGCAACAGAAAGCTAATGCGGGGTCTTTTTAATACAAATAGAAATCTCTACGCTCATTTTCGCGAAGGATCGGCAGATATTTTAACGATTATGGTGCAATCTTGCAATATTTAAAAAAAATACGTTTTGAAATAGCTTTCCTAAATTTCGCTAGAGAGAAAGAAAGAGATAAAAATTTATTCAAAGTTATTCAAACTTTTGGGGTATCAACAAAGGTGTAATATGTAAATTCCTGTTTGTGTAGTTTGGTTCACACTAATCTTTCAACAAAGGGTTTAAAAGCGAAAGGGCCATTTTAGTGTCCACCTAGGAAACTATTTATACATTTTAATCTCATCATTCACCAGCATTTATCGCCACATCACCATCATCGCTCGCTGCTCTAGTTAAAGTAGTGCGCTTTAAAGCAGATATGATTCAGCGAGCGCGAATTTGACTGTATGCATGAATTAAGGTTTTCTATCGGATCTCATTTAACCTCGCATCGACTGACATGTTGTCACGACGTTATGCTTGGAGAAAAAAAAAGGACGAAGTGGTGTGTTGGCGAGTGGTCGACTAGGAAGACGTAGTGTGTGCAAGAGCTGGGTTTTCTCAATTTTTTGCTCCTCGGCTATTTTTCCTTGCATATATCTTCGATCCTCCTTCATATACTTCTTCCCGTCAGTAATGGTGCAGGTGCCAGGTGTAAGTACTACTTTGTATCCCATTCGCTTACAATTCGTACCTCCATGACACTTCCGGCTTTCCTCCTTTATATTTTTTGTCCGACTGGCATGGTGAACATGGCGCGCGCACGCAGTTCCTCGTGATCGTCTCACCATGCAACTCAAGTCAATCAAGATACAATTTACTACCACTGACATCGGGACCTCCGCATCTCCCCAGGATAATTCGTCCTGCTGTGGTGCCTTCGACAATTCGGACTGTATAAAAAATTATTGCCCATCTTCACTAGACATTATCAATCCCTCCAGCAGGTGACAGAGGGGACGTACGAAATTAGTCCCGTCTCTTCTCTGACGTCATCCCCTGTGAGTGATATCCTTCATGTGGTTCGGTTCAAAGCCCGCCACGCCCCTGGTACGTCCTCAGCTAGCATCGATACGTTACCTTCGCCGACGGTACTTATGTTACAGCCTTTGGTTTAAATAAAACAAAAAAAGAGGACAAAGCTGAGTGCTGGAATGGGGTGGACGAAGGAGAAGTGTTTTCGAGCACTGCTGGCCCCATTGTTTTACTCCATAGTTGTTCCTTCCTTTATATATATTCAATCCCATTTTGTGAACACTAGTATATTTCTTCTCGTTACAATATTACTAACATATGGCAATAACAGCGGGAAGAAGGCGGGTCTCTTAAAACAGTGGCGAAGGTCAGAAATAACAGACATTGAATGCAGTTCGACAGCGAGTGTTTTATTACTCTGGCTCGCAGGAGCCAGGAAGAGTAGAAAGTGCAATGGAGCGATACCAGGGAAGTGACAGCTGCTATGGAAATCTTCATGGAACATCGAATACAGGAGCGACTTCCCGATCAGCTTTGTTCGCCGCACGAATCATATTTAACAAGACAGCTGCTGTTTTGCTAGGTACTGTACATTTATAGAATGGCTGCGATACCGCCTAGGGGATTAAGGCGTTTTAATTGTACGCCGTTGAAGAAAACATCGTCGTGGAATGTCGTATGACCATTTTAAGGGAGATATGACAGCTAACATTTGAACATAAACTGATTATTGCATGTCCTTCCGCATACGTGAAATTTAAATTTCTGAAAGTGTGAGCTCATTCAGTGCAGTAAATGGATTAGAATGAATATTTTTATTATTTCGAAAGCAGCTTGCTGGTCTGGGAACCGTTGGCCGCTGACATCACAATGGCATATCATTCGCATGTCGTCTGCTATTCGCGGTGTCTGCTGGACTTCTTGAATGTACCCCTTGGACGGTGGTCGCTGATAGTTTTTCTAGTCCGCAAAAAGAACTTATTTGAATACTTTACATTTTTTTAGAAGCATCATTATAACAGGCGACCTTTGTGATCCTTACGGATTACGACTGTGCCCCCAGCGTGTTTGTTCACATAGCTTTTGTGTATAAGTGGATGTATGCCCCTCGTTCGCACGACATAAAATATAAGCTGTGGTAGCAACACCAAAATATATTTTCTTCCATTCACACCAGTTGCACCTTTACTTGTTTACAAATTAAAAGAGTGCTGCAAGGAGCGCCGAGCATGCCGAGGATGCCATGTCTCCGGCCTGCGCAGGGTGCCCACAAGCGACACGGACAGCGGCCGGCTGCCCTGAGCATTATTTCTTGTCACACAGGGCCACACCAACGCTTCCCGCTCAATGTGCACGCCTTTTGTGATATAAGCAGTTCTCAATTTGGGGTCACTATTGCCAGAACTTCAGTTGATGGTCACATGCAACCGCTGAAACTTGTGAATGCGCGCGCTGTAATCGCTGATATTGCAGGCAAAAACCCTGCGAACTCGCGCTAGGCCTACTATAGTCGAGGAACGGGCGGCAGTTCAGCGCCGACTGATATTTCTGGCCAAGATACCTTGGCTGACGAGAAGTGGGAACTTATGAAGTGCATCTGCTTGTTTTCCTTTTTCTAACACGGTTAAGCCACAGACAAGCGCAGCTGCTCAGACCGTTAGGGCAGTTCTCCCTCAGCATCCGATCTGACCAAAGCAGATCCGGCGACCGTCCACTGATCAGTTCCGTCGGCGTCGCGGGGGTAAATCCCTCACTCTACTACGATAGGCAACCGTTGCCCGTGCTGTCAGCGGTGTAATGCGACAGAGCATTGTATCGATAAGCTCAGAAACCCAGCCGTGCTGCCCACTGACTATGAACGTGCCGTAACTGTGCCGAAGAAAATAAATCTTACTCTTTATCGTTTTTGTGCAGTAACATCTTCATCAGGAACTACTGCACGATGGACGACCGCTATGTCAATCGTCCAGGAAATGAAAGGAGACAATATCCTTTTATACTGCAGCCTGCATTGCAGACGACGCTTCCCGCCGTCTGTTCTCTTGTGAAGTCACACGAGCATTTCAAAATTGCCTTTGCTCTCGGAGGGAAGAGTTTCCCGATTCCGATTTGTATCGCGTTTTATGTAATATGCGCCACGCTCCAGGCACTAAAACTTTGCGAGCAGAATCATAGCCTTGTATATTATTCACAGATGTATAAAACTACTATACATCGAAATGCCTTGTCATCGCCCTTTTAAAAAGGCCTGCTTTCACGCACAAGGTTAAGCTGACTTACCGTAAAGCCATGGTGTGCTGCACTTCTTGAAGAGACTGTTAGCGCTCCCATAAAGCGTACTGTCTAAGGTGTAACACAGCATTATTGGCAAGCGGAGAAATGTGATCCTAATGCTGAAATTGAAAAACAAAACGGCATGCAGTGCGAAAACTGATGTTCAAAAATTCTATTTTTAATCATCATCAACTTCATCATCAGCCCGAAAATGCTCATTGCTGGACGGAGGTCTCTCCCATACTACTCCAATTAACCCGGTCCTGTGCTAGCTGCCTCCACTTGACCCCTGCAAACTTCTTTATCTCATCCGCCCTCCTAGATTTCCACCTGCTTCCCTTTCCTTGAAATCCAGTTTTCTACCCTAAGGAACCATCGGTTATAATGTCCTGCTACATGTCCTGCTAATGCCCTTCTTTCTTCATGAATTCCACTAGAATGTTATTAACTCGAGTTACATCCCTGACCTTCCTATCCTATATGCACGCTTCCTATCCCTTAATGTCACACCTATTATTTTCCATGCCGTAGCTCTTTGCGTTGTCCTCAACGTAAGCCCGCTCGTTAGCCTTCACGTTTCAGCTCCCTAGGTGAGTACTGCAAGATGCAACTGTTGTATACTTTCCTCTTGAGCGTTTTTAATATTTAAAGTAACATCATAATACTAAATGGATAACACAAAATAACGTCACTATCTTAGAAAGCAGTGTTACAGAAAATAAAGTGTCATGTTCAATAGGAAACAAATTTTCGCCTTGGAATTGATAACAATTCAGCGCAAATGATTTGCTGCTTTTATCTAGGACTTGCGTCCTTTACGCGAGGGTAAGAGGTATGGTTGACGTCCGAGTTTGATATTTGTGTTTTGCTTTTGCAGCAGATCTCCTCCGACCTCCCGAGAGAAAAAGAAATTATGAATGTGCTGCGCCAGACATACAATATGCGCTAGCAACTACAAATATTCGACAGCAGCTACCAATACGTGCAAGCGCTTTCAACCAATACATGGGTTTAAAATCAGGTTGTTACATACACGCATCATATCCCTTTCTTGGCGCCACTGCCGTTTATTAGGCAGGTAATTTTTCAGTCATAAGGAATTTCTCATACTCACTGGTCAACACAGTTGAACGACTGACAGTCTGGGTTCGTTGACTCCATATGACATTCAAAAATTTCTTTGGGTTTGTACCCAACAAGTTGTCGCATTTCTGGTTCGTACTGAGCTCGGAAAATTCCAAAGATCACTTCCTGCGATGAAGGGAGGCATTTTTGAAGCAACTGTCATCCTCGGAATTCTATAGGGGCATGAAGTATGCTCCTAGTTCTTCAGAGGACATATCCGTCCTATCAGCCATTTATCTTTGCCTACCAAGGTCGATGTATGGTTCTCGCTGCTATTTCTGTATATCACTGGCTGCTCAGCGATATTACTAGTTCAGTGTGCTGACCACACCATAGTGCGCTAATTTCTTTGTTTATGCTGCGTCCTTCACATTATAAAGACGCGTGCGTAAAGCACGGTACTCTAACCCTTCGTGCTTCAAGTGCCTGTGCACCTGTAGCTCACTATATCGTATATTCCTGAAATGCGACAAATATACTTTTATTGCCTGTTGCACAGGCGTAAGAACCAACTGTTATCTCATAATGAAAAAAAGTGTATTTCCTAACTGTGCTGCGCGGCCTATAAGCCCAGAAAGTTACTTTGTTTTCATTCCGGGCAGTGTCCCAGCATTTCCTTAATTGACCTTGTAAGCCCAGAAAGTTACTTTGTTTTCATTCCGGGCAGAATGTCCCAGCATTTCCTTAATTGACCTTGGAAGCCCAGAAAGTTACTTTGTTTTCATTCCGGGCAGAATGTCCCAGCGTTTCCTTAATTGACCTTGGAAGCCCAGAAAGTTACTTTGTTTTCATTCCGGGCAGAATGTACCAGCATTTCCTTAATTGACCTTGGAAGCCCAGAAAGTTACTTTGTTTTCATTCCGGGCAGAATGTCCCAGCATTTCCTTAATTGACCTTGGAAGCCCAGAAAGTTACTTTCTTTTCATTCCGTGCAGAATGTCGCAGTACTTCCTTAAGAACCATTCCAGCTTTAAAATGTAACTTACCTGACCGAACTTTGTGCACAGTTTAGGTGTTTTCAGACATGCCGCAGACCTTTTGTTCACCCTAGAAAATATTGAGGGAATATTTAGCCCCTATATTCTGTCCAGACCCCTAAAATCACGGTGACGTCTAAAACTATGCACCGTTTTGCACTTATCATTTCTCTAAGGTTTTTGTTAGGATGAAATACGTTTTAATGCTTGGATCGCAAGGCATACTGCAGTAAATAATCAAGCCGCAGGAGGTTCTGAAATAATTTTCAAACATCGCACGGCAGGCCATTACAAACAAAATATAGAACGGCCATAAGTGATTATAATTTGGCCGAAAAAATATGTTGCACATGATTAAGAATTGCGCCCGGCTATCTTGTTAGTGGAATGAATAGTTAATCAACTAAGTGGGCAAATAACAGTTCGCCGTTCTTGAACCATGTCTACTGGTTTTTTATATTTAGTGAGATTGAATATGCGTTTTTTTAACATTAACAGAGCACTGCAACGGTGTTATGTCATAAACTTGGCAGTTTAGTTACAAGTATACCTGTGAAATGGCCAATTAGGATCACATGCATATGCCCTTACCACTTTGGACACCTGTACGAGAACGAAATCCGCAGTACTCACCAACTATTGCTGCATATGGTGACGGATGGAAAGACCAGATCCTGTCGTTTTACTTCAGTGGTTACGGACTGATGAGCATACTCGAGGTACCTTTGCACTTGCAAACCAGCCTGATACAAGAATGCAGCTGTGCAAAGCACGACCATTACTCCACTCAGTAGCCAAGCTGCGGCAGAACGGCGTTCAAAACGTGTCATGCTGTATGCTATCCTCAATGGGAACTCCGAAGCCCCAGCCAGCTCTCCTCTAAAGAAGCGCTTAGTGACGTGTTGTGCCAACCCTCTCGACGTAGCTCTGCTCCTATCCTTCGGGGCTTTTTTTCCTATTCAGAGCTAATGACTTTTAGGTACACCGCGGCCAAAGATATATGATCCTTTGCCGCTTGTTTATGCGAGCAGACATTTTAAACTTTATTTAAGAGCTGCACGTGTAAAACGTGCACGTTGTAGCGGCCCATATACGGTTCAAGAGAGTTACTAGCCTTGTGGACGAGAGGGCCATTATTACTCGCCATGCATGGCGACTCTCTAAAGTGGCTGTTTTCCTCGTGTAGCATAAAAGTTTTGATGGCCTGGTATCTAACTTTTCCTGCTTTTCTCACTGACTTTTACCTGCCGGCCTAAACAATCCCTTGTAGAAGTGAAACACGCTTTTATATGGACTTTCGGATGTTCGCAGAGCGAAACTCATGATTCACGCGTATGTTGTTTGGTACTATTTACAGGTTCGGTTCCTTGTTCTTGGCCTAAATGAAGGTTAAAGATGTGATTAATGACGTTCGGGGTGAAGCGAGGACCGCAAACAATGTTCGTTTCATGGCAGCGAAATGCTCACTTGCAGTTTAAAATCGTTGAACAACAGCGATTAGAGCCACTCCTTTCACAATGATGTAAAAATTCGATCGGTCATCTCTACCGTAGAAGCGATCAGCAACAATCAAAAACAAAATCGATTGCACCAACAACACGCCCTTCCTGTCAAGTGCACTTTTAGAAACATAAAAGGCCGTTAACTCTTCATTTGGAGTCACTGCATCTTGGCCGGTCCAGCCATATCACACCATGAACTTAAACTGCCACGCTCAAGAAGCGACCTTGGCCAAATTAAGAAGTGAATGCCGCCAATGTCCTGGCGACCGCCGTTCCTCTGGGTCTTGCGTTCTTATTAAATGACATTGTTTTGTCAACTGTGTATGATACGGTAACAATTCAGAGGGAGAACAGAAGCAGTTTCTCTTTCTAGAATCTTCTACTTTAGCACGCTTCATCCCGTCACGAGGTTATTTCTTCTCGAGAGACCTGTCCTGATAGCATGCAGCTGCGAATGTGTCCTTTACAAGCTTTCCGAAGAGAGAAGGGTTCAACCTTGTGTCGCAACTACAAATATTTTGTATTATAAATAAGGCTGAGATCCCTGCCTGCTTCTTTGGGCAATATGGAAGCGGAGTTAACGCTCTTTTCAATCACGATCGAAGGATGAAAACTTTGACATTTAAATAAACGTTAGTGTCATGAAAGTCAAGAGCTTTTTTTTTTTTCTTTTACGTTTTAGGCAGATACTGTGCGGCGTTACTGGGAGTATACGGTCTTGTGACTCGAAGCGAATTAAGTTATGGACAAAACTTTACGCAATGCTGGTTCGAAAAAATAAATATTTCTTAGCTGTCGGGCAAAGCATATACATGAAGAGTGCTCGCACACTATGGGAGATGCACTTCATTTGCAGACCAGATATCACTTCGAGAGCTAGCGAGGCAACGGAGAAACAAATATTTTACGCGAATCTGCATCCCGGAACCGTATGTCCATGACTGTACGTGGACGTATTTGTGGGCCATTTTTGCGCGCCGGCAGACTGCACAAACATGAAATTCGTCATACTTTAAACGCATGCAGAATACTATTCAAATGGAACGATAATTAAGAAAGCAGGAATGTGGTGTTAAACAGTTAAACATAGAGACCCATTTGTCAGCTGCAAGACCGGTGTTGTGTACAGGTTTCCGCTTACTTGTGGAGCTTGTTATATAGGACATACAGGGCGGTGTATCAACAAGAGGCTACAGGAACACCGAAACAACTTGGAAAGTGGCAAGGATAAAACTTTTCTGGTCTCTCATTGCCAATCTTGTGATACAATGAAGAAGGAAAAGAAGAAGTGTACTCCCCTATTTGATCATGTTAAACTTTTATATCGGCACAGAGAAAAGTTGGCGAGAGAAGTGGTAGAAGCATATTTTATTACCAAGGACATCAAATGCGCGTCAGGAAGACTTCTCTTGCTCTTTCAAGCAAGGGCGTTTCTTTTTTGAGTGACTTTTTGGCTAGTATATGAACCAAGGAATGTCTAACGCGAAAAGGCTTCGTTTTCAATGCGTTTGCTTTTTCTGGGCCTTGGATTAAAGGTTGTGGCTAAGTTGTGAGTCATCGCTTGTCCTGCAGCTTCCTTTTATCTTGTCCTATGTTTTCCTGCTTGCGCTGTTTTTATTCACAAAATCAGGCTGATGCGAGACCGAAAAAAGGCCGTTCGGTGAATACAAATGGCGATGCCGATACTAGAAATTACCTTTTTGATAGAAAATTGGCCCTTGCGGTTTTGATTTTTAATTCACTCCACCAATTGAAACAGGAAACGTAACGTATACCACTTAATTCCACTTCCGCACTGGATTTGAGCGTGACCAATTTTGTTGTTAAGTCAGCAATATCAATAACACCGATGTTTGGGCCAGTTGGTATTGATCCATATTAAAACCCATTCGCAGCACGAATAAAACAACGACAGGTAGAAAACACACAGCATTCGTCATGTCGTGTGTTTTTTCTTCCTGTCGTTGTTTTATTCGTGCTGCGAATGGGCTTTAATATGCAGCAATATCATTTTTTATTTAATTTTCTCTGACCCATGCCACGCTAGATAAAAACCAAAAATAGGGGATTGATAGAATATATGAACATATTTGGAACGGGTGGTGGTCACCATTGAACATTTAGCGCCATCTTTCTCCAGGTCACGCAAGCTGATGTCCCTTTCAACGCTGCTAGATGGCAATAGCGTTTCTGCGTATGCCCGCAATGGTTTACACACCGTGGTTTACACAAAGAATCACTCTACTAAGCAGTTTTTTTTTTTTTTCGTAGGGCAACAATTTAAATCCACTGCCTTGTATTAAAAAAGGTGTTTAGGGAGCTGACGTTTATTGGAGGTCGTATCATTAGCTGGTAAAAAGCCCTTTTCAGCGCCAAAAATAGCAGTACTACATTCAGGGCCGCTCGATGGAGGTGTGCTTCCCTAAAGCGGCCCTAAATGTAGTACTGTTATTTTTGGCGCTGAAAAGGACTTTTAGCGGCTAGCGATCCGACCTCTAATAAACAAACTCCATCGAGCGGCCGTGGTAAGCTTTAAGGCATCGGACTAAGAGAAGTAGGGGAAGTGCAGCTGATTTAATATATCTGTGCACAATATCTGCCACAAGATAAGAAAACAAGTAGGGGAGATGATTTTGAAGCCTCATAAACGCGCAAACGTAAGAGCAAATAATATGCATAATTAGGCAGGACAGGTGTATTTTTTCCTGACAGATTTTTGCATATATTACCTATAGCAACCGTTTTAAAATCAATTTGGACAGTCATGATAACGAGCAATAAATAGCAAATCGAATAACTTAACTCTCCTGAGTTTCTTGATAAAATAGAATCTATTTTACGTCTTATAACCAAAGATGGGCTCGTCATACTACCAATTAAGCTGCCAGCAAACAATGAAAGTTTCGGCTGGGCGATGCGTGTTTAGAAATTATAGCAGCTATCGTTACTTTTTGATTCTTTATGAAATGTGCCAATTTTACCCATTTTGCATATTCTCGATGCTTCAACATTATTATGACCGCATCCAGTATTGCACTGCAGGAATGTAGCAACGCTGTGCTGTTTAAATGCGTTGAGTATGCCGCCATGATCAAACACTCACGGGCTTTCGTACGTCTGCGGAGGATCCTCGATAAATTCCGTTAATATCGTATTAATTTTAATGAACTAAAAGATGCAGTAGCATTCAGAGCCATCTCCAGGCCGATCATCTCGTGGTTCTGCATTTTATGTCTTAGAATAAGCTCGCATACTTTTTTTGTGTTGTTGTTGTTGTTGTTAAGAGACCCTCGGCATTGACGAATGTTACAGGAACGCGCATGTACGATGGTATATGCTGGTCTTGCACTTTCCGCTCTCCTAGAACGTTCGGCGCAAATGGAGCACAAATTTACTTAAGGAATGAAAAAGCTCTATTCTCGTCCGGAACGGACTGCAACTCGGCGTGGAGTATTCAGAAACCAGTCTCTAAGAATCATCATCGATTGGTTGGTGTACGTTTTGGATGAGCCAGATGTTGGTACTGAAGAGTTCATGCCTATATTTAACCTAATTCTGACGATTGCGAGAAAGGTGAATTTGTCTCAAGTGTGCGAGGTCCTCCTGAGGGTTATGTTTAGTAAGGAAGCTCCGAAACTGGGGACTATCTCGGCGGTTTCGGTTTTACTATCCAAATGCTGCAAACTTCCCCTGTCCAATGGCGGGAGACAGCAGCAGGAAAGGGGTAGTTCTGCATTTTTTGTTGACATGCTTGAATGGATTAATTGCGCAGTCGGCGTTCATACAACTTTAACCACAGCCCCTAACACAGTCATTCAACAGGTGGGTTTGGCGCGAACCCGAAATCAATAAATCAATTCTTGAGCAAACGTACTCTGAGAGCAAGACAAGGCTATATTTTCAATGCAGGCCTTATTTGGGCTCCAAAGAAAAACATGGGCATCTATAGGTTTTGGAACGAAATATAAGCGTTTAGAGGATATATATTTTATTTATTTTATGTTATTCATTTAGCAATACTACGGAGTCCTATTATAAGTATTAAACTGTCCCTCCCTTCCACACTTTAGGAAAAAGTAACCAAAGAATAACATGTATGCATTATCAGAAAAATTAAGTTATGAGGTACATATGCTCTTGTATCGTAACGTCCAGAACATCCCATGGACGCCATCAGTGTAGATAGAAACAGCGACACATTTGGTCAGTAATGGACGGAATGTTATGGGCGCAGCTGCCTCTGTGAAACATTGGCAATCAGTTTCAGAATTGTGTTACTGAAGATCAAATAGTAAGTGTCACACAAAGCTTATTTCAGATTACGCCGTGAGAGAGTCGCAGAACTGCTACTGACCGGAATCTCCGTGACCAGCTGCGTACTAGAGCTGGCAACTGCGTGCCAGCTTGTCCTTTTTTGCATTTCTCCTCCATGACGCAATTGATAAATATTTACGGAGGAAGAAAAATGATGTTTATCGCAATTATATCGCATCGGATTATCTTCTGTTACAGAAAGGGATACGCAGAGTAGGGTTTCTTGTCCGGGGAGCACGGCAGGGTCCGATATGAACAATGCATCTGAACTGAAGTTAAGAATTATGCGTGCGATTGGCCACGTAGCATGTTACTCGGCTACCATACCTACATTCTCTGGCAGCAAGATATTTTTATGTGGATATAGGATGACATTTGCTTATAAATGAAATTACCCAAATGTTGTCTTTAGTTTTCTAATGTGTTAGCACTTAATCCCTAACGTGCAACCAGTGAGGTTCGAAGCTTTCATTTATCTGTTTTCTCAAAACAAAACTAAATATATATTGATGATGCTCATGTCTGCTTGGTTGCATCGGTTTCTGAACACGTATCTCACTCGCCTATCACATTAGTGCTGTTATGGATTGTCCTCCACTCGTGGCCTCTGTACATATCTCCTCGGCGAATTAAATATTTTTGCTGAAGTCACGATGCCTAAAATGTGGTTGTCGTGACACAACAATATATACTCCAGATTATTTCTTTTCTTGACTTTGCACACAAGGACATTATCTTTTACATTGCCGAGCTAAGTTTGTATTGAGTATTTTCGTAACTTGAGTTCCTGACTGCCCCAGTAATTGCTAAAGATTCTTTTATACACCTTCCTTGCTTGCGTAACACAATGCGTGGCGTAGAGTGTCGTCAGTAAGTGGTGCAACACTGTTTTTACTTTTACTGTTATCGTTTGTCATTACTCTAAAAATAAATTAAATAACGAAAAATCGTATTTTAATTCGGCAAAGCAAATTCTCATTTTAGAGCTTATGTGCATAAGAGAAGCATAGGCTATCAGAGGCACCTTAGGGAAGGATTAAGGACTCATCACTTTTTGCAGCCTGCGGTCATTCAACGTGCGCTGACGTCACGCAGCCCTGCGGCATTTTTTTAGTTGCGCACGCCACTGAATACGGATCTCTCACCTATGTGGTCATAATGGCGTATTTGAGATCAGCCACCACAGCGTGCCTATAGAATAAAATGTGCGTTCGCTTTTTTTGGTTTCTCGTGGCTATAGCTTAGCTTACAAGAAGGGCTAACTAACTCCTTTCCGTGAGAAAGCTTTGCACATATTGCTCGATGCTTGAGGTATACATATATTTGCAGGGATGTTTCTCGTTACTATTTATAAGGCGCACATTATATTGCGGTCTCGAATTCTTCGTCATCTTGAGAAAGTCGACCACAGAATTCTGCGCTTAGAGGAAATGGGAAGGTCTCTGTATGACGTGCTGGATACGTTAAATGATACTTTGTCCTTAAGTATTTTGGAAAAAGGAAGAATTCCTTTTAAACATCTCATCGCGGTCATGCCTCGATACTCGTCCATTTTGTTAGCCGTATTCGGGAGCGGTAGTTTATAAGCTGAAATTGTTTACAAAACACTATATATTCTGAAGCCGATGTACGAGCTCGTAACTGATAAAACGAACGCTCTCTTTCATGGCCCATGGGAGAAGTATCCGATGGCCGACGGCTGAGATCGCTAACGAGTGCAGCGCCTTTGTAGATGTTATTGCTTTGACCCTGTAACGAGACCGCACGGCTGAAGGTGGTTCCGGGCAGACACGAAACTCTTGTTGCGAGCGCGCTGCCAGTAATGAACTCGCTCTCAACGTGTGGCTCTTTAGGTTTACTCTTTTAGAGCGGCTATCCGTGTGTACCTCGCTGTAAGATACGAGAACACTGAAAACCCAAAATTAGTGCATGTTCTCTTCATTAAATACACACCAATACTCACTAATTGCAGTGTATATACAGGTCTGTTTAAAAGTTCTCGGACTTGAATATCACCTTTGGATCCTTTTAGCGGGATATTTACGACACATCCGAGGCTCAAAATACATGAAATAAGAGGAGGAGTCTCATCCGCAGTATTCAGAATGCCCTGCAGAATACCAGCCTATGATAGTTTCCTCAACACCGACCGGCCGACCAAACGAGTGAAAAACGTTATTGAAAGATAAGGAAGGGTGACGTGTCAGCGCGATCCCAACCCTGCAGTATATAAATGGCGGCGCACCGAATTAATCGCTTCAACCACTTGAACGTGAAGCCTTTCTCTAATTAATTTACAGTGTAATTGATTCTGCTGTTAGTGAAGTTTGCTGGAGCCCGTTGCTGGCACCAAATAGGGTGTTCGATGCGCTTCGCTGCATAACTAGGGTTCTCTAAAGCGTGGCGTGACATGGTCCATAGGGTCACGAAGAGTCGGACACGACTGAACGCCTGAACTGAACTGATGGCCAGAGTACGTATTCACCATGGGCAAGCGCTCTCAATCCGCAAGTGAGACGGCGCTGGCAATTAGGAAAATCAGCGTTTATAACATCAAACGTTTCATTATATAACACCGCAGTAATTGTCAGACCTTCGTAAAACACAGCATCGCAAAGGAAGGAGCCTTCGCAACTAAGGGCGCTTGCGGTACGCACCGCCAACCAAACGGTTATATCCCTCCACACAACAGAAACGGGTTACGGGGAATGCGCGGAAACACATCTTGGCACAGGTAGCACGCCGACTGCTGATCGCCACTATCCGATGATGAAGGAGAACGAGTCAGATTATGGTCTCCGGAATGAAGAGCTTCATCGCCTCGCATACGGAAGACAGAACTCTTTTCGTGAAGTAATTCGAGTAATTTTCGTGGTGGCAGGAGGGAAAACGACTGGAAACGAGAAGGAAATACTGTACACCTTCCTACAACCATGGTCATTCTTCCGATCGCTAACGCTATCCGATACAAAGCTCCATACGTCACACGAAGCACTGCTTGAAATAAGGGCCCCGCGTGTCGGGAGTTCTCAGGTTCCGCCTATTGTGGTCTAAATCGCTCAAAGGCAAGGGTCAGTGAAAGTTTCAGGTTGATTTGTAACATCACAGTAATCAGTCGAAATGGACGTAATCAGGTTTTCTCTTATATTTGTTTAGGAATTAAGCAGAGAGGTTGCCCTCGGCGGCCCTTCAGAAGCTTTTTAACAGCTTTCTCGCTCCCTACGAGCATCGTTTCTCTTATTATGCCTCTCGATCAGCATTCAGAGTGGCTTCCTCCACTAAGGTCATTGTGAGGTTGCCACTAGGCTATTTTCTCGTAAACAAGCCGTCACTTGAACTCGCTCATTAGGTTTCTAAGGCGATCTTCTCGGCTAAGTCATAATAAAACTTTCAGCGGAGCACGCCCTTCATTTGATGGCCATTTAGCATTACTTTTTTTAGGTTATAGTAAGCAAATGCTTGCGTTAAAGAGTAACACACACAACAAGAAGTTGGGCGGTCAGTCAGAGCACGCTACATCGCTGTACAAATTTAATTTCGGTGACTCCCGCTTACTTGCCTTCGTTGTCGATGCCGTTTCTGCTGCTGTTTTTCGTCACGCAATGCCCTCGGCGACTGAAGGACTAAAGCCTCGTGGCCTCTAAGGAGTCGCTGGAAGACGTGCGGAGGACCGCAATCAACCTGCCGTTCAGCCCGCCTCTTAAATTGCATTTTGTGTTGTCAAAGTGCCATCCCTGCACTACGCTTGCTGCTGTAATTCCTAAGGTCAGCAAAGAGAAATGCAACTTTGGAAGGAGCACAAGTGAGTTGCTTACACTATAGTAGGGCTAATGCTGGCTTCTCGCACACTCCGAGGAGAAGGCATTACTGGGTCGTTGGCTGCGGATGGGTTGCCTAATCTTTTCTTTTATTGCGTTAGCCAGGCTTCAGCCTGTCGCGTCGTCCCGGGAAGGGCCACGTTTGACCTTGAGCCGCAGCCGAGCCGAATACGGCTTCAACCAAGCCGCATGAACGTGCCTTAGTGACCTATATGGGTAACGTGATTGCCAGGGTCCTGGCAGGCTGATTTTGACATAACCACCCCATGTGAAACGAGAGATCCAGGTATTGCTAACGCAATTCAACCCAGTTTAACCAGAGCTAAACCACAGCCAATTTTATTTTTTTTTATATATCAACGCTTCTTTTTTGCAGCACGAGTCCCGGCATGCATACAAGCTCCGAAGGGTTTAAAGAATAATAGTTGTTTAATTTAAAGAAATGCCGATTAAGACGCGCGAAATCACTATTTCGCATGATTAGGCATAGATTTGCCTGGTCGTGCAGCATTAACAGACTTGTACAGAGTTCGACTAAGTGTTAAGCCTCTTTAGTTGGCTTGTTTTTTTTTTTTTTAAGAAAGGAAAGCGCAGAATCTGTCACACTTCTCATGTGCACCTACACTTAAAATGAATGCATACCATTGCAGGTACAGTCTTTGGAAAAAGTTTAGAGCTCAGTGGGTCTGCTTCTGATCCGTTAGTGGCGCTGAGTTAGCATTAGTCGAGGTTCTTCCCATTAGATTCGGTAGGAGAAAAATATTACCATAAAATATTCGGAACGCTGGAAGTGCGTTACAAACCACACAAATCGGCTCTACACTTTCGACAAAGACTATGCATATGTCGACTGCTCAAATATAGCTACCGCAAGTAGCCTCTAGTTCGATTTGCAGATGGCTACTAAATGGGGAATGATTTGGTACGTCACCACCATTAACCGTGCAAAAAAGACAGTTGCGTCATAATTTTGGCATACAGTCGCGTGCCCATTTTTTTGTTTTCCGACAGGTTTAGAACGATGCCAAGCTTTTCCACCGACATTCCTGGGGTGCAGTGATGACGCCTTCCTTTCAGCACAAGGCCAGTACGCTCTCGCGTAAAAGGCAGAAATTAAAACCGTTAGCCAACGGCGCATCCATACGATCTTGTGTGAAGTGGTGCACGGGCATGCAACACCTGTTCTTCATTAACGTCGCTTCTTCGGCTAGTTGGTGCATACTTGGATTGGCGAAAAAATTGCGCCGAACTATGCACACCACAAGAAAGGAGACCTGCGCCTTTTTCTTGTCTTCTTTCTTGTGGTGTGCATGGTTCGGCGCAAATTCCGCTGTTCTTCAGTCGAAGTAAACACGTCGTGGGCTTAAGAAAGGGGCAGCTTTGATAGCGAAGCTACCGCACGCGGTATGCTGCTCCAGCGGCCTAGTTAGATGACGGAGCCCCCCACGTGGCGTGCGTCACCTGCCTGTCGCCAGTTCTTCAAGTCGTACGGCATGGAATCAGTGCGCATTCGACAGGCAGTCTACTGTCTGACTAGTACGCGCCCTGCAAACACGCGCGTGACACTAACGTCACCGCTGCACCCTTACAACAATGCCGAAAATCAGAGAAGGGAAGGAAGGCAGCACAATTTGCGGCGAATGCCCATTTCGTAAATTAGTAGCATGCTCCTGAAGCAGGTAAGCGGACTTAATAATTGCAGCGAGAGTCGCATTGCCATTCTTTCATATGAAGAAACAGATGTGCATGTGACCTTTAGAAAAAAATAGACTGCAGCTTTCCCTGTCGAAAGTTTTGCTGCATAAGGGAAAGTTAAATAACTGCGAGCAGAATCTTTGTAATTATCAGTCTAGTTCTAGTAAGACATACGCCTGTAACAGCCCCCCCCCCCCCCCCCCCAAAAAAAAAAAAAATAAGGTGAATCATTAGCGGTTCTAGGGTTGGAACCAAGGAACTCTGCCACTAGAGCACCGATCTTGCCTTGCATGAAGGCAAAGTACTTTGGGACAAACTCCAGTGTAAATATATAGGCGCCAACTCATCCCCCACTGCTCTGGGGTAGTGACTTAGCAAAGCGGCTCAAATAATTATAATGATATGCGTAATTATTTTCACAAGCCATTCAGTAGGAGCGTAAATGATTATTGTGCACTCTTCGAGTTAATTTTTCTCGGGCTCTAGGTTGCTTTGGCTGACTGCCTCCCAAATTAGCGAGGAAACAAAAACAGTGTCACAAGGAGGCCATCAGAATTAACGTAACATTTTACAAGCGAATAATTATCGATGCCTCATTCTTGGCCGCAAAGCTACTGCACTAAGCGCTAGGCGATGGCGACAACCCGAAGACCGCTATTTAGCCCCTTGCGACAGAAATTATTAAACGAGTCATCACGAACTAGCAGATGAAATATTTTCTCTTTCTGGATTCTTCAATTCGACTTGGAACTTATGGCTCTGTACTGCTTATCTTGCTTCTGTTTTTTTTTTATTTTTTTGACCGTCACACCGGCCAATTGTGACGTGCGTGACGGCCGCATTTTCAGTGATTCTGAGCGATACAGAGCAGTTAACCTATGAAAAGTGCAACTATATAGGCGAAGGCTCACAAAACCCTTGCTTGATCTTGACATTCCGGCAAGTATTATTCGCCCTAAGGCGTTGGAGCACGGAAAGTGAGGCCGTTACGCGCGCCAGTTAAGGATTTAGGCGGCTTTACATGACAGCTTTTCAGTTAAATGAAAAGCCACAGCAAGGGCGCGATGTTGGGTAATAGTCAGAAGTGCCGTGTCGGTGGCTCGTGATGCTCAGTCGAGTTCTAGGCGTACGTTCCAGCGCCTACACACGTAGGAGCGGCTGCGAATTTCAGTTTAAAACCATCGTTGCTTAAGGGGTCTGCAAGCGCTGTCCATAAAGCGTGTAACGACCTCTCCCGCTGAGCCAACGCCAACAGGATGCGGCGCTTTTGCGCAATGATTGCGGCCGTGAAGAAGCAGCGTGCTGATGCGCCTCTAGGACGCGTTTCTACCATGGAATGACTTTCGTGCTTGAGGCCGCCTGTACTTTAGGAAATAAAGGAAATAAAACTTTTTTTTTTTTTTTTTTTTTCAAACTTCAGGAAAGAAGTTGGCGTAAACGATTGCATTTGAGTTGCGAATATCGATCAGCACTCTTCTTGGGCGGAAATTGAGGGTGCTATAGTTTCGGTCTTTCAATAATTTGTTTTCCTGCGTTTGAACACCGTTTCAAACATCCGCTCGTGTTCTAACTTCTATAAATAAGAAGAACCCTTCCTATATGACGGGAAAACGCCTGAGGCGGTAAAATAAAAACATTCGATTTCATTCTGCTTTCTTTTGAACTTGTGATTGCATCGCTACAGCTTCTATGATCCAGTTCTTGGCCTTACATATCGACATTAATAAAGTATAGTAACCTGGAAAATTCAGTATGCACTTCGATAATCTAAAGTGCGCAGAGGCGAAACACTTTGACCACCGCTGTAGTTGCCCTCTGTATGGCCACTGCTTGGCTTCCTTTAGTGACTATCTCTCAATTTTGACGTCGTTTCGCGTGTGTGGGTGTGACGCCTATAAGGTGTCGTTTGATAATTACGCACGAGGACACTGCGCATGCGTGCGCAGTGCCTGCGTTTAAGATATCTGAAAGCTAATGTGTAACTAATTATTCTTGAGTATTTTACTATGAATCATTAAATACTCAACTAATTGACATTGGCGAATTACCTAAATAATATTTGCTAACCAATTATTAACTAATGTTCATACACCTGCTACTACATCACTGATTAATTAATTATCAGTACTGAAACCATCCTGATCCTTCTGATATGATTGACAGCTGCAGCGGACGCATGGACGCACTCACAGACATGCCGGCGAGTCATGAGCCAGAAAACGCTTTCGCCTTAGAAATCTAAAGCGCGGTCTCATTGAAACGACTAACTAGAGTGTCGACTTACTTTTCCCCTTCTAATTTGGTTTGCAGCTGGAAATTTGACACAATATCGAATTTAAATGACACATAAGCAATAATAGTCACCTTGCGTTTTGACAAGGCCACGAGCATTCCTGGGTAGTGTTTACATGCATGCGAAGGAAGTGGAACAAATATACAAATGAGTAACGGACACCTAAGACTCACCGATACGGCTTAGGGGACTTCTGTAAAAGCAGATATTTCGTGTCCTGTGTGACACCACGGACCCCAAGCACTCACGTCTAGTAGTGCGAGGAATTGAAGTGTTCACGGAAACGGGGCTCCTGATGTTTGAGCCGATGCCGAATGTTTGGATCTTCAAGGTCCCTCAGCGCCCTCAGCGGAGGCAACACACCCCTTTGGCTCCAGCTTTCTGTAGACGGCACCCCAGGGCTGACCTACCTGGGGTCGCCTTTCCCTATATCCACATCTTTCCCTTTCCTGTCTTCTATCTTACAACTGTCCTGTCTCCTCCTCTCTTCTTGGACTCGTATTTCTTCCAAGCGGCGAGGATTAACTTTGTGTCGCTAACTATGCTAATAGTCATACTTCCCTATTTAGAGCCGCTGTGAGCTAGCTACTGCAGCCATTCTTTTAGTTAGGATTTTTATTGCGCACTGCACTTCTTGGAAAGGCGAATGAACGGATAGTGAAAGACGTATTTCAGGGATTTTATTTTCTATAACGATATATCCGAGATAAACAATGGCATGTTCCACTTTTGCTCTGAGTCTAAGCAATGGATAAATGAGCAACATCGATTCATCTTTTACCTAATCAGTAGTTAACAATTTCCAAAGGGTTGTTCTCATAACCCCTATGGGAGCGATCATATCTGTCTGATTATCAGCTTATCATCCCCAGCAAACCTCAGCTGTGAAAACTACACCTAGCCGACAGGCTACTGTTTTAAAAATCGAACACAGCTTGGAGGAAATTTTTGCGTCGAATATCACCATCGATGAACTCAATGATATATTTCCAACCTATAGCACTATTGCAGCACACCTAACTATTACCCAATCTTCAACAATAGTACGACAAAGATACAAGATCTGGTACACCAAGCAGTGTAGATAAGAAAAAAGGCACAATATAAGACTGGGAAATTTTTCGACAATACCCGACTCATTAAAATCTTATAAACAGATGAAAATCAAAGTAAGGAATACTCCTCACACTGCCGGGAAAGTGTCTAGAAAAACATTACGTCGGCCATAAATAGCTCCATAACTCGAAAAAATGGGGGAGCAAGTCCGCAAACTAAATAGCAGCTCCTCCTCCTACATAATACCGTTTTATAACCCCTTCATGTACAGTTACACAAGCAAGTATTAACGAGCAGGTAGGCATACTGGGGAAGCATTTTTGTCAAGCTTCTAATTCCTTACACTAAACAGACTCTTTTCAAAGGTGCAAAAACATCGCTGCGAAACAAACCCTCCCCACAAATGCCGGTGCCAATGAGCTTTACGATAGTTTAGTTACGCCCTTCAAGAAATTTTGATGGTACTACCCGCTGGTAAATAAAGCACACCTGGCCCTGACAAAATCCTTTACTATAGATGCTATCCCATCTTTCATAACCGGGGTAGAGATACTTTTACAGATTTTCAACAGAACATGAGTATTTGGAATATTACCCGATGCTTTGAAGGAAGTAATTATTTTATAATTTCTGAAACTGGGAAAACGGCCAACTTCTCCCTGTTGATATAGGCCCATAACGCGCACTAGCTGCTTACCAAAATTGTTTGAATGTATTCTTTATACCAGCCTAACACTCTTTCTCTATTCACGCTAACTTCTCAACATCCGCCAGTGAAGTTGAAAGAAAGCATGCTCGACAACAGACTGCCTTTCTCGACTCGGAAACGCCATCCGACAAGCCTGCATACACAAACAAACTTGTATGGCTGTTTTCTTTGACATGGAGGAGGCATATGACGCCACATAGAGGTTTGGGATTCTTCGTTGCCTAGCAGACCTAGGCATCAGTGAACTAATCTAAAACTACTTTAAGATTTCATCTCCGACTGTTAGTTTAGAGTACGTCTTGGTTCGACCCTTTCGAGAGGCTTCGCTCAGGAGAACGGGGTACCCCAGGGGTGTATTCTATTCGCGACACAGTCCATTAAAAAAATGACCTGCGATGCCAATGTAAATCCACAATCTATCTTGTACACTGCCTACGTCAATGACATTCAAATTACATGCTCAACCTGAAGCTTATAACCATTCAAGGTAGTTACAACTGGCGTTAAAGAAGACTAGTGGTTTCGGTGGAGACAAGGGAATTTAGGCTTTCTCCACACACAATAAAGGAGCTCTGCTCTTCTCACTCAAACATGGCTCGCAGATTGACCCCATTCAATTTTGTATGAAACCATATTGTATACTATTGTGAGAAAGCCTCACAATCTCACGACAGGCTTTTAGTGGTCATAAGGAACACTGAGGATCTGATAGGAAGCACCTACTACACATGCATCGCTCTTTAACAGGGTCTTTTTTAGAGTATGAATACATTTTGCATGGTTCAGTAAGCCTGCCATGCCTGAAAAAAAAAATGGAAAAAATTGCGCTTTTTATGCGGTGCCTACATAACATCTGGTATTCCCAACCTGCTTGCAGAAAAAAATGAACCCAACTTGAATATAGAAGAATCACCCATATATGCAGAAACAGGACCAGAATCAGATCACTACCAAAACGCATCTGCTTTTATGTACTCACTATCCTTCCAGAACAATATTCACTAACAAACCCCAAGCCACCAGACCGCTGCTAATGGGATTCGAACAGATGTGTCAAGATGTCACTATGCCGGATGCTTTATCTGGCATTGCCAAAAGACATGAGTCACTATCTCCATGCTATAATTCTCTTTCGATCTACAACCTCCCTCTCTAACACTTTCGTAACACAGAAACTCCAAGACCATACATCATTCAAGAATTCCTTGAACTCAAGAAATTATAACGCAATTTTATACTGACAGCTCAAGAACGGCCGGTTTCGTCGGAAGCGCGGTGGTACAAAGAATGTAGGAGAAAAAATTGCCCACGATTACGTTACTTCCTAATGCGAAATTTGAGCGCAGCTTATCAGCTGTTTCACCATTTCGATAGATTGAGGCAAATATTTCAAGCAAGACACGTATGTACAATTACAGACAACTTTTAAAAATTTTTCACACGCATTTCATCAAGAAACACTAACAGTTCTTGGCTGTCATGAAAGAAGCTTTGTGGTCGGAGAAAAGAAGGAAGCAATTGAGTTATCGGAAGGTTGCGGGAAGCAGCGCGTGGGCCCATAAGAACGTTGCGCGACGAACAGATCTGATGCCGAAGACGCCGCTAGCGAGCGAAGCGAGTGAGAACGGGATGCACGCACCGTGATCCGCTGACAGCGAACCGGCGTTTCGGCAACCGGAGAGCACCCTCTCCGCCATGCAGGAAGAGGGGGGACCCCCTCCTCCTCTTTCTGCATGACGGCGACGGTGTTCTACGCAGTCACGTTGTATTGACTCGTTAGCGGCGGCAGCGGCATCAGCCAGTCGCTGCTAGCGCTGCTAGCATAATACATTCAGTCGTTTATACGCCACTAAAACCAGCACAACACAACACAAAAAAAACCTGGTGACATTAGGGAGCTAACAGCATTTCTTGTGCTACCTGGTGGAATCTATGTATTAATGAACTATTTTGATGAAGACAGAAGGCCATTTATTCGTGTACACTTTCGCAACCCTAACTGTTGCATTCGCTGCACCAGAGTATAAAACGTTTAGGACTAGCGCCGTTTCAGGGCTTTTATTTTTCGTTCGCGTTTAATTTATGTGATCTCTCATGCCGTTCCTCCATCTAAATGCATACCATTTTTGATATGCATTTTGCGTACACGAGAATTAGGCTTTTTGGTGCGTGAATGCAAATAAAATCTCATCCGTGACTCGTTTCCTGCTGCCGCATGAAAAAAGAAAGCAACTGCGCTCTAATATGCTCCATTATAAATTTGTTATCTTATATACATTTGTGCTAGTATAATATGAAACTAATAATGATGAGATATTTGATTAAAAGAACGTGAAGAGAGGCAAGGAGAGAATAATAGCCATAATGGAAACGTGACGAAAGCGCAGAGGCGGCGATGCTTCATTTCGAGCCGACTGATGAATACATTAAACGAATCAGGGCAGAACAAGCCTTCACGGATGAAAACCGCGCAGTGCAGCGTTATTGTCTGGCTGTCAAGGCTGTTGAGAGTAAAGTACAGTGCGTCTCTCTCGATTTGAAACCGAAGGCACGAAAAAATAAACACGTACCGGCCCTGGCATCGCATCATGGTATTAGGTGCTGATAAAATCGAGGCTGTCGCATTCTCACTGCATGCTTCCCCCCCCCCCTTCCCTCTATTTTACATCGCAAAAAAAAAAAAAAGAAAGCCCGATATATAGACAGGCCTGCAAATGACTCGTGATACGATGCAGCTATACCCGGCCCACGCCAAAGTTGATATAAGGGAGGTAATATACCCAGAAATAATGGAAGAGATATGTTGTACGTAAAAATGAAATGAACAACCTGGAAAACAAAGTGACGTGAATCGGTTAACAAAGGTAAAGAAGGAATTGCGTCGTTTGCGTCCTGTCAGAATAAAATAATGTTTCAAATACATTCTGATGAATGGCTACGAAGGCTACGCGTTTCGAAATAGTTCTAGGCAGACACACACTGTTGGTGCAATGAGGGGAGGGGTAAACAATCGTCCATTCAATGCTGCATAGGATGAAAGTGGGAAAGCAGTAGAAGTGATGGTATTTCAAAGCTGCGTCGGTTGTATCGGCGGTGGAAAATTTTGAAGCCGCTTCGGAGTTAACGACTGCAACACCCTCAAAGAAAGCATTGAAAAACCTTTTTTTTTTTTTTCGAACCTACGTACGCACGTAATACAACTTTCGTATAGTGAGCACCGTTTCTATCTGCCTCCCCCTCCCAACTGCACCTGCTACCGGGCGCAGTAACCCGAAAGGAAAGGGAGTCGAAATTTAATACAGTGAAAAAAAAAAAAAGAAAAGAAACGAGAGGTCACAAAAAAGCTCGCTACTGTGCGTTCGATATCGGCGACGCAAACTGTCCCTTTGAACCGCATTCGGCTGGAAAACATTCCAGCTTCCTTTATAAATGGGAGGGAGCAAAAAAGCGTCACGAATACGTGCTTGCTATACAAAGGCGAAGCGCGTCGCCCTCCCTAAAATCGACGTGGTCCCGTAGCAAACCTTTCTCCCTTCTGCGGTTTCCCGAGAGGGCCGAGAAGAAGAGGGACTTATAGCGTGTGCGGGTTAATGTCCCCCAGTTGCAGCCTTGCTTTTTGTAAGAGCAACTAAAGCGGCTTGCAGAGGAGAGCGCAGATCGAGAGTACGAAAGCGGCTCGGCTTCCGTGCCGGTATTTAGAAGGTAGAATGTGTGATTGCTAGTGGAGCGAAAGTGTCAGCGAATAGGAAAGGAGAAAGCGGAGGAGACGTGAAAGTGGTGGTGTGGTTGAGGCGCTGCTGTTCTTGGCGATGATCGAGCCACGTGGCGAGGCTGTAAAAAGACCCATTAGTATGCATTTGCACGATCTCGTTAAGAAAACCTGCGACGATGGTCCTGGCCCGAACGTGCGTGGAGAAACGTGACTTGACACAAGGTTTGCCGGGAAGGTGCCCTGCCTCGTACCTGCCGAAATATGTCGTGTACTAGTCACGTACGTCGATATTATTCACACGGCCTCACGGAACAATAGTTTTTGCTAGGGCACAATGCTCGGAACATGCAGGGTCGTTGCACTGCGACGAAGTCTATTCTCAGTCCAAAGGGGAATATCGGTCCATACGCCCAAATTGCCTGCAGGCTGAAATTGCCACGCCACACGTGCACATATCCTTTGGGGCTGGGCGGGACATCAGCCTCCTCAAACTTTGCTGCCAACCCCCTCCGAGGAGGGCTGGCATATATACTCCTACGACGACCAGATAAAATGACTACGTGGACTCAGAAAGTCACTCCCGTGTGGGGGCCACACCAAGGCCACCTGCCCTAACCGACCATATCCTAGGCAATAAAGCTGTTTCATTCATTCATTAACATATTCAGCAAGAATTCCTTGCATGCACTTGAGAAACGAAACGGTGACGGAGAACACACTAAGTGTCCCTTAAAACATCGATATAAGGAATGGACAGCTTCCAATAAAAATAGACTATAGTCGAACGCCACAATTGATTTAGTATAGTAATTGGAATGCCTTACTCCCCTACTGCACTCGTCCATTCGGCTGTACAGCTCAAATTATGCTTTTTTTTTTTTTTCAGCTCAAAATAACTTATTGCATGTCTCGAGTGGAGCAGATCTCGGATACTTTTCCATTCTTGCTTATTTTGCATTTCTTTCCTATAAGATGCTTGTTTTTCGGTGTTACACGAATTTCAGTACTGCTGTTAAAGCGATAACGTTAATGGCCAGGTATCCTGGTAACCCATAGTCGGCTCTGTCTTTATACTAAATGCGTGCTTACTAGTATATATGGGATAACAGATGAGCAAATTAAAATATTAGCGTTATACGAGTAACAAAATGCATACCCGAGACGGAGGAACCGCAAGAAACGCTAGCTATAGTGCAGAAGCCGTCAAAGACGTTATTTTTTTTGTAATTAATGAATGCAGCTTTTGAAAATTAATGACAGGGTATAGCGATAGCTAAAATTTATAATAACGGTTACAGAAAAAAAAAATCTGTACTTTTTTTTTTTTTTTTTTTTTTTTTTTTGTGGCGGTCCGCTAAGTCCAACTAAACGCTTGGCACTGGTTGACGCAATATCCTAGAACTTGTGGTTGGTTTTGCAGGTTCAATGTCCCAGATCTCGGGTTATGAAAGACCCCGTAGTGGAAGACTCCGATAATTTCGATTGAGTGGGGTTCTTTAACGTGTACTGATAACGCTCAGCAAACTGGCGCCTAGCTTTTCGCCTCCATAGAAACGCAGCCGCCGGCGGTCGGGGTTCAAACCCGCATCTTTGGGCACAGTAGTCGAGCACCCTAACCACTGCACCACCACGGCGGTTAATTCTAGCGTTTTTGGCGTCTAAAGCTGAATATTTGACTAGAGAACACTAATATCTACAGAAAGATTTGTAAATTTTAAAACATTCATGCCAAAAATTTACACTCGAGTAATTAGGCACGTCCAAATGGAGGGCCTCGGATTAATTTCGATAATTTGGGAATCTTTCACTATTCACAGCAATATCGATACGGGAGGATTCTTTCCTTTCACCGGTCCCGAAACGGTGCAGCCCATGCCAAAATCCAAGCCACATACTCGGGCCCAGCAGCAAAGTGCCACGGTTGCCCATCCAGCTGAGGGATCGTTTGAAAAAGCAGTGAATGCACGTCGGTATTCCCTGATTTAAACCCGTGAACTCCTCTATGGGAGGCATGTGCTACAGCATTAGGCTGATACACTTCTGGGCACACTGTCATGATGGGCGTGTTCAAGCCTGCTGTATGCCCGCTAATTAAACTCAAAGGAATGCAAAACACAAATTGAATGTGGTAGCCGTGTTTCCACTACGAATTCAGTGGCACTAAGCGCCCCTCGCGGCTACGCACTGCAGCAAGTTAGCCTTGTGAACGCGGCGCTATAAGCGTGCTCTGAAGTAGCATTATACGCTGTGTGGCATGTTCTACGCTGTCATATTGTGCCTCGAAGGTCACAGGCGTTTAATCTGGGCTCTCCGCCGCGCACTCTCGCGTTGCTCTAAAGGTGCACGCGTAATACAGGAACGACTGGACGTCCATGAGTGGCTGCCAGCAGAGACCATTCCTCACCGCTGATTACCAGCCGAGCGAGAACAGCGCAACTGCGATGTGCACGCAACAACCCACACGCATTCCTCGTTTGTCTCTGCCGGCCAAGAGTGAAGCAAGCTATACGCGAGTGGCGCAGATCCCGAAGGGGAGGCCGGCGGGACGAAATATTCCTACTGCATTAAATTAGGCCATTCCTGGCGTCCGTATACGAAAGACCTGTTCGTACGGGTGCGCTCTGTGGTTCCAGTAAGCAAGTCCTGGCCTACATAACGGTCCCACGGCAGCATAGAGTTTCTCAAAATTCACTCCAGCGAAAAGAGGCCAACTGTGCGAGGTTTTTCCAAGAGAGCCGCACCCACCTGTGCAATACCGGAAAGTACTAACTTCGTGTTACCCGTTGGTAGTGTTTAGGCAAAAACTTCGATTCTGCCACATAAGTTCAGTATATTCTGGAATAAAACAGTTATATACGTGCCGCGATTTTAATCTTCTGTTACACTGGTTATGATATATCGATAAACAATGGCTATAAGGACTCGAATAGTTTCAGCTTTTATGTATGGTTGATATTTCACCCCCAACGTGTTTTCGTCTCCTTTTTGCTCCTCTTAGCGCTATTAAAGAGAAATAATTTTCTACCTTTTTTGTTTTTTAAACGTATGGCCACAGATCGCCGTATGTGAAGGAATAAATCCATTATTATTACAAATTTACCACATCATGAGTGTTTAATTTTAAACACATCTGGCTATCAGACCACTATTTCTTCGCATTAATTTTTTAAATCGCGATTTTAGGTAATGTGTACAACTTTCGCAGCCGGTTGCTCTTATTTTTCAAGCGATGTCATGCTTATAAAAAATTATTTTCTTTAACCATGACTCGCGCTCCAGGACCTATTGAAAAGCCCTGCAAGAAGCGTAGTAAGCAAGAAACTTTACAGTGTATATAAAAACAGCATTCACTGCATTTGTGCAGAACTTTGAGACGGAGAGGCTATTATTTGTCGGCACAGTGGGAGCTGCCCTTCCCACTTTGCACGGGTAACTAGATTTTCTCATAATGTTTGGAAATCGGAATGTGCTACACAAGGAGCTGAAAAGAGGAAAAAGTTCCAGTTTTATAACTAAAAGGCAATCTCTATTTCTAAGACACCGAAGAGCTTTAGTTGCGTTTGTTTTTGCTGTACGTATGAAATTCGCGTCGTGAAGCTCGGGCAATCAACATGCTATTTATAATCGACACGATTATAAATAGCGCAGCCCCCCGCGAAAGCTGGCAGAAAACTGTTGTCTTTCAAAGCTTCATTAAACAGTGGCCTCAAACATCGCCACTCAACCCTCAAAGTCACGCTCAAAATATGAAGGAAAATAGACGTTATGATGGAAACAGAGTTGCATTACGTAAACACAGAGGCGAGCAGCAAGCACGCTAACGGTGCTGCTGAGGGGATAGAGAGTGCTAAGCACATTATGATTGTTCAGCTTCAGCCCACAAAAGCAAAATTCTTGGAGAGAAATCAAGGCCCTGACGATGGGTCGAAGAGGCGCAGGAGAAGAACTCAGCTCGCCAAGCGCCGCGCTATGCCCCACAGAGGCTTGTTTTTTGTTCGAGCCATGAGTGCGGCTTTATCGAGCGTGGCGCCGTATTTCATTTCCGGCAACTGCAGCAGACACTTCACGCCATCCTTTTCTTGCCCAACATCTTTTATTTTCTTGCAGGCGTCTCTGTTCATCTTGAGTTAACTTTCGAAAATGAAGGCAGTGCAGGCTGAACCTACACAAAGATGACGATGTGGAAGTGACCGGCCTCGTTTTCTTGTTTGGAGTTTACTAGCTCTGATGAGGGTGCGATACGAAAGAAAGGGTTTAAAAGCTGTACAAGCAATAGCACACACAAAAAAAAAAGAGAATAAAAGAACTGCGACAAGGAGCCATGCGCGTATTCAACAGCAGAGCTCGAAAAGTTCAAAGAGTCGTTATGATCGCGCCAAGAAAAGAGTTTCTTTGCAGCGACATGATTCGCCAGCATAAAAAATATGTCGTTATTGGTAGATTCTCTCCCATAGCTTTATTGTTGATTTTGCTTCCGGACAGTTTCTAGCAAGACTGCTCGTGCATGTGATAACGAACGGCAGTCTGTACATGTGATAACGAACGGCAGTCGGTACTTCTGTCAATTTTTCCGGGTGCGCCCACAGCGTTGAGTTGACTCAGTGGTGCAGATAGTTCCAACAAGCGCAGTAATTACCTTTGCTGTTCGGAACAACATATAGTTCGCGACAGCGGCACTGCGCAAGCTGCGAACTCTGCAGCGAAATATAGTGATAAATTCAAAAATTAGTCTGCTAGACTGCACACATACATAAGATCGCGTTTGGAGAGTCACAGCGCGAAAACCTTATTTGTGTTTAAAAATGACTGCAGAGAATCTCTCTTCCTTTTCTTTCTTCTCTATTTTCTCTTCTGTCCGCACGAGGCAGCGGAGGTGGCTCAGCTACAGATCCAGTAGCAGGCCCGTGCTTTTCCTTTTTGTTCTTCCTACAGCCACAACAACAACATCTTACCATTGCACCACCCCCGCGGGGCATTCGCATAATTAGAATATAAAAATTTGTGATTTGCAGCTTATTTTATAATAATAAAATTTCTGATTTCCTATTTCAAGTACAAATGAGGGCCTGCCAAAGCCTCAGAAGGAATGAGTGGCAGTGCCCGGCAGTCCACAGCATATAAGCCATGCATCGAGCAGGCAAGCTTTAAAAAACAAAAAAAAAAAAAAAAAATGATGATGTGAAAAAAAAAAGGATGTGAGAAAAAAAAAAATGGGTTCGAAAAGAGCGAACGCAAAAATACACGCAAAAGGAGAGAAAACAAAAACACGTATAAACACAGCATCAAAACAGAATATTGCAACTAACAACATAATTTCACAAGACAAGCTTTCACTATCTTTTTGGAATTAGCTGAAAATCTTTTTTTGGGTAACCGGTTAAGTACAGAAGGAATATATTGTTTTCGAAGACGCTCGCCATAATGGGTTTGAACTGCAGGCACGAGAAAACGATCGCGACTTCACAGATCTTTGACATAAACATATTGTGTACAAAAATCGTTTGTCCAGATGTGTTTAAAAACTACTGTTTTAAAAACTAGATGAGAAAATTCATGCATATGTAAAAGTTCGAATATGCTACTATCTTCATCTCGTGACCTACCATGTAATATTGATTTAAGGGTAAATTTAAGTATGCTTTTGACTTTATTTTGCCAAAAGACCGCCGAAATGAAAGCAGCAAATACCATAGCGTAACACACTGTAGGCTAAGGCGTATACTACTTGCTTGCGTACATAGATAGGACAAAGCATCTTAAGCGAGTGCAGCAAACACGCAACTTTCCGGAGCTGAGCACAGACTAAACACAAATGGGTATTCCAAGCTCTGTCGGAATCGAAGAATACTTCTAAGTATTTGACCGCTGACACAGGCATGATTGACGGACATTTTCAATGAGCACAATCTGATCTGTGCAAACGAATTGACACATCATTAGGAACGTCTTTTAAATAATTGCGAAAAATACTAATTGTGTCTTTTTATTGCGAAAATTAGTTATTGCTGAACCATTCCATAACTAACTTTCTGTCGTGTTGAATAAAAGATAATGCTATCTTATAGACTGTTCTGAGCAACTAGAGCACATCATCAGCGTATTGAAAAAGACGGCACAGTTTGCAGACAGACCTCAAATCATTGACATACAAATTAAACAAAATAGGTGCAAGTATAGATTTTTAAGGAACGCCGGATTTAATCTGCTGCAGGCCACTTCTATATTCAACAAATACAACGAGCTGTGAACGATTGCATAGATAATTAACGAGAAGAGACAGAAAAGGACCTCTAAACCTATAATTGTGGTGTTTATCTGACAACACATCATGATTAACAGAGTCAAATGCCTTGGACATATACAAATATAAAGCACAAGCAAATTCATTTTCTTCAATGAGCTGTTAAGAAAATCACATAGTTCATCAAGCGCGTTCTGCGTACCACGACCCTTAATAAACCCGAACTGATTACCAGAGAACACGTGATGAGCTCCTAGAAAACTGATCATCGTCGAAATGCGTTGTTCTAAAACAAGTTCAATTAATGGTAGGATCGAAATACCATGATAATTTCAACTTATTTTTTTTTTTTACTTTTATCTTTTAGATAGGGATAATCATCGCCTTCTTCAGGCCTTCAGGTACTATTCGGGTGAAAATTATGCCATTGATAATTGCGAGCAGGACATGATGTAATCGTTCAAAATTTCTGATAAGTGTATCGACTGAGATACCGTCCTACCCCGGAGACTTTCGCCTGAATGCAACATAGATTGTCATGAGTGTAAGGTGGGAGAAATGCTGATTCAAGCATCGATTGCATGCTGCGATATGGTAAACTACGTACTTCTCAATGCGCAGCCAGACCAGCAGTCGAAAGAAAAAAAAAACATTGACCTGATCAGCGAGTTTCAGAGATAACGCCCTAAAGTTGCGGGAAATGGAATCAGCTACATTCCTATGTGCACAGCCACGTAAGCAATTAACATCCCACGACCTAGCTGGCTTCCCTTTCGACGCCAAAACCTTGTCTGGAAATAATGACGTCTTTTTGATCAGATTAATGTGTTTGCTCTGTTGCAGGCAGACCTGTACAGTGCCCTCGATTGAATATTAGCAGGCGAAAACCTACAGTGGACCCAAGGCATTTCCCTTTCTGCAATAGCCGATACAACGTCGTTAACCAGTCTTTCTTTGCTTTTTGATTATAGATTTTTACAGAACTCTACCAACTGTGTGAAAGTTTCAACAAATGAATCGTAAAGAGAGCTTTCAGAAGTGTGAGTTATGAACAGATCCCAGGCGTACTTTTTCATTGCGGAGTCAAGTAGCTGAGTATCAGTTCACTCGTGCGCCCTGACGGTCACGTCGCCGTGATAATTCCCCCTGGTGGGTGTTTTCTCGGTGTGCATATAAGTGCGGGTTTCAGTTTCCTCTAATAAAGTTGCAAGTTCAGCGCTCTGTCCTTCTTATTCTTCTTTTCCTCTGATTGTGTTCGCGCTGCTGGTACATATGGAGTCAAGTCGATGTCTGCCAACAACCTCGATTGTGTCCAATTTATCTTGCTTAATTGTCCTTATCCCAGCTTGTGGATAAAAACGATAGCAAGCGAAGATATGGTCCGACATTTTTTGTTCTACGATAAATGAACCGAATTCATTGTGTTCAAGTCCAACATTCGCGTGGTCAAGGCCTGAAGATATTAATTCACTACCAAACATTTCAACTCGCTTGGGAAGGTTGATTGTGGCATCAATGCTGGCATCGGCAAGAGTGTTTAAGTAATCGACAGCCAATTGTTTTTTAGTCTTTAGAAGGTTAATATTGATGTCACCAATCATGCAAGTGTGACCCTGTGGAAAATCTGTCGTGCTGCGCTCTTCGATAAAATAGACAATATTTTGCTTCGGCGGACGATAAATACAAGCCATAGTTACGTCAAAAAATTCCCTTGTGAATGTAGACAGTGGTGAAAGAGATAAAAGAAGTCGTCGAATACCAACTGTAATTAACCAAAATCGCTATACCACCCCTTAGCCCAGAGTCACGAGTAAAGAAAAAGCTATTTTATCCCAAAATCGAAAATTGTTGCGATTGATTATGTGAGCTATTATCTCGCTCAAAACGTAAGCGTCAAAGGAATTATTTAATAAACTGATGACAAAGCAAAATTCGTCACAGTGCTTCCGTAGGCTTCTAATGTTCGCATGAAGAACAATAAAGCAACCTTCAGCAGTAGTAAGGAATTAGTCACGAAAAGCGAAAAAATTACAAAATGAAAGCAAACCAGGAGAAGAAAGGAGGCCATTAAGATACGTCAACACAGATAAGTCTGAAAAATGCCTAACGCGAATGGATGGGTCCCTTCCTTATTATGTAAGTAAGTGTGACCGTTCTCCTCACACAAAAAATTCTACGCCTTTGCCTTGGCTGCAGTGCGTGAAGCCCAAACAAGTTCTCTGTTGCTTTTTGAAAGGTTCTAGGCGAAGAACATCTTGGACTGTTCACTGCTTTGATTCAAGGATTGGAATTTTGACCGAGCATGCAGCCACTTATCTCGAATGATTACGGCTGAAAATCTAACTAGAACGGCAGCGCTGGACCATTCCTACGAGGCAAGCCTATGCAGCCACCACCTGATCGTGCGAGAAAGAATCAATTGCAAGCTCAACGCACAAATCCTTCTGGACTTCAATCAGGTTCTCATTCGAGTTTGTAGGAAGGCGATGTATCCCTAGGTTGAACAACATGTTGTATTGTTCAAATTTATTTAAATCGGATCGGATTTTAAGGATAGTTCAGGCCTGGGAAGTTACACATGTTTCTATGTACGGGACTTGTGCCGTCATTGCAACAATGGTCTCATCTCGAGTCAGAGAACGAGCCAGAAGCTAGTCGTAGATTTTAGAAAGTCTATCAACAGATGTTACCTCTGCCATTTTTTGTTCCATAGCCCTCTGCTTTGTCCTCATCTTAAGTGGAACCCTCCTTGTTAGCCTCCACGTTTCAGCCCCATAGGTGAGTACAGGTAAGATGAAACTGTTGTGCACTTTCCTCTTGAGCGATAGGAAATGATAGGTAAAAATAGATAGGAAACGTGAGAGAGCGGGTCAGAGAAATAACTCAAGTTACTGATATGCTAGTGAAAATCAGGAAGAAATGGGCTTGGGCAGGATAGTGCGAAGAGAGGATAACCGATGGTCGCTTATGGTAACATACTGGATTCCAAGGGAAGGAAAGCGTAGCAGGGCGCAGCAGAAAGTTAGATGGGGGAATGAGGGTAAGAAGTTCGCAGGGGTTAAGTGGATGCAGCTAGCACAGGACCGGGTTAATTAGAGGAATATTAGCGAGGCTTTCGCCCTGCAGTGGGTATAGTCAGGTTCATGATGATGATGATGATGATGATGATGATGATGATGATGATGGTGATGATGATGATCAAGAGATGACTGAACTTCATTCCTCAAAGATTTTAGAGTTTCCACTTCAGGTTTCAATAAAAGAAGTTTGTCTAATTTTAGGTCTAACGTGGAAATAGAGTCTACACGCTCTTTTATCGACTACAATACCTCAAGCCCTTTGTTGACAAAAGCCAATTATACAGATGTGCTGGCGGAATCTGCCTGAGAAGAAATACCGGCACGCACTGCTTATACCGCCATTTATCGTGTTTTGCTCCCATCGAGGAGTAAGTAGCATCTACAACCCCAGAAGAGTCCTGACCCAAATGATAGTGGCTAGAACAACTACATTTCAGATATCTACAATCAGCATCAAAGGGCTTTAAGTAATGAGCACACTCTTCCTCTGACATGATAAAGCACCAGAGAATTTGCAGTTGGCGGCACAAGTCTAATATCAAACATTTAACACAATGGCTCTTAAGCTCATCTGCCTGAAAGAGTGCGATCAGAATTTGGTTCGATGACTATTAGCAAGCGAGACCTCACGGCCTATCACCGAGAGAATTCTAAAGAAGATTCTTCTTCTGCCTTTTCTTACTGACCTACCGCAATGGCTTACTGTTTATGGCATTCGGGTGCTTAGGAGATAGCGAGAACGAATTGTTGTTGACAGTAAATTGTAATATACCTTGTTATAATTGCATAAATAAGCACCAACGTAAAACGCAGATTTATAAGTGAAAAAGGACAGAAAAATAAGGGAAGATATTCATAATTCAGTGAGGAACCGGAATAAGATCAGGAGCCTTCTGCAGGTACTCTGGCTCCTGCTAGAAAATGGAATACATGATTTCAATGTAGTATGCATATGGCAAGTTTGCAAAATAAAAAAAAAATCCAGATTTCACCATCACCGGTCGGTTAGGTCGACAACAATTCTGAGAGACGGGACATTATATGCTAGAGCACCATTACATTCAAACTGATGGCAACTCGACATTTTTTACTAACATTTTTGCTAATGAATCATTTTCAGCCGCAATGCTTGTTTTTGCACCTACTGGTGCTGAGGCACATGAAAGCATAAGCATCTCCCATTGCCTCAGTACCATGGACGCTGAGGAATTGAACCGAGTAATTATTTTATTGCTGTGTCTTCCATACTACCCGACCCCGCGTTTCGCCTGAGCATAAAGGAGGAGGGGAGTAAAGCAGTGTACTTCGGATCAATTTCAAATTTCTGTTTATCGGGCTGCTGCCGTCGTAGCGCGCACCTTGATCCAATTTAACAAGGCCATTTTCGCATTTCGGCGCCATCGACATGCACCGGGGTCAGCATTTGGTCTCATGGCCTTCTTCCTGGCAGATGAGCGCCAAAGTTGCTAAGTCACCATGGTGGGTCGATGACTGTGGTTAATCGGACGTGCCTTAGACACCACTATCCGCTTTTGTGCTCTATTCAGCATAATGAAACAGTCATGAATTCAGAGGGCGTAGTCTCCAGAGACCGACGCAGTTAGCGATAGTTATCCTGTCTGTTTTATAAAAGGGCTGTATTGAATATATTGATAAGTAATGTAACTTTCACCCTCAGGGTCGTAGACCTCGACGAGTGTCCTGCGACCCATGTCACACGTATCACGAAAACAAGTCTGAGGCCAGTCTCTATTGTTTCCTTTTTTTTGTTCTTTTATTTACTTTTTCTTTTAGACTCCGATATTTTCCGGCTGAGTTCGTGCCTCTCGTCCCACTGTCATTTAATAAGATCCTCTTAGGCGCCTGTTACCAGCACCCTTTCATCTTGCGTGACCCTAATTCGCAAGGGTCTTTCAAATCTTTATGGCACGCCTTTCTTTCGCAATCTAATTAAGGCCGCCTTTCCTAGACCCGTGTTAGGCGCGACAGCTCACCAGCCCTTTTCCGGGGATCAGTTTTTTGCGCTTTTCACTTAACGTTTTTAAATTCCCATCGCGTAGCAAATGTCCAGAGCCGTACGCTGCTCCGTCCAGCACCCAGACCGTAATCTTGTTCCGAGACAAGGATAGGGTTTCTTCCAAATCTTGACTTTTGTAAAAAGGTGTCTGGACTTCGCAATCATGTGAGGTGTACTCTCTCGTTCTTTTTTGTCTTTCTATGCTGTAGCTCTCGACTGTTTACACGGGCGTTCTTAAAGGACTTCACGTCTAAATTCAATTGTCGTCATTTGATATATACTCCTCACCAGGAGATGAAGATCCGAAAAAAGAGCAAGAAAAGCGATAGGCACCATTCCAGCCACGTGTGGAAAATGGAACTCGCCTCTATTGTGAACTGCACTAAGAACGCCAGAAATTGATCGCCGTGCGGATTAGAAGCATGCAAATACGTAAGAGGTTTATTATGCCAGTGAGTGATATCGATAAGCACTTGTCCTGTATGGTCTCTTCTCATATTGTGCTCGCCATTTTGCGCTTTAGTTACCACTATGAGTACTTACCAACGTGTCGTAATTTTTGCCTTCCTTGAGTGATATCGAGTGTACTGCTGTGAGAACTTGACAGCTAAAAATGCTAGTGGACCCAATGCCTTTGCTGTCTCTTTTTCGATTGTTCCCCTTATAAGCCGACACTCTGCTACAAACAAACAAAGCTCGTGGACACCGCCCAAGAGCAACGGGGGGGGGGGGGGGGGGGGGATAGGCTTAGCATACCCAGCATGACATGAGATCGGAAGCTTTCAGAGAAATTCATGACATACGCTGCGTGGTGGTCCGTACCGCCTCGATCCTCGCCCTTCTACTGAGGATAATATCATTGGTCCGTGGCCACAGCAGTGCACTGCCCTCAAAGACTAACAAGCATTTTGTTTCCGCAGAGCGACTGGATTCAGTGGAAAATTGCAACTGTATTGTACAACCCTTCTCTCTTTCCGCAACTGAAGCTGAAGGCTCACCGATGGTGGCGGCTCATGGCTGGTGCACAAGCATATATGCTTTTGCTTGTAAGCGCGGTGTTCTTCGTCTGCTACTAAGTGCAGTTCATTTATCGTGTTGTGTGATGACTCTCTTCGGTGTCAGCATTGGTATTGTTTCAACGGCAAGTATTTACGAGGGAATATAACGTAAAGCATGTAAGATTACTCGAGAAATTTAAATGCTTCGGATAAGCATCCAACGGACACTGAGCCCAAAGCCGTATGTTTCTTAGTGAGCCTCCTGCGACTACGTCTTGTTTTATAACACATATTTACCAGGGCGGTCTAAAAATATTGTTAAGAGAAGACGAGGACGAAGTGTATCCTTCCCATGCCTCGCGGAAGGGAAAAGGCAGATGGATGACAACGAAGTGGGATTGGTTCTGTGGTGCTTTTGTTTTTTTAATAGCGTCGGCTATTGCCTCAGGGCGTAATGGAATGTGTAAATAAATTAAAGGGGGTAATAAATGAAAGAAAAAAGGTTAGCTGTTCTAATAAAGTTCAAAAGAGAGCGATGATAAGGCCCTTGCGTCCATGCAATGTATCAAGATGAGTTATTCGGCCAAAGGCCCACTGCCGTCAGGTGCCGAATTCTCGTCGGCTTCAGTGCCGGGCAGACCCACAACAAGCGGTGAATATCTGTCTCGTGATCTTCTGACTTGCAGACAGGACATCCTGGACGTTGATATAAATTCGATATTGAGGCCATGTTCGTGTCACAGCAGGTGTGGGGGCCACCCCGACCCGGATCCTCCGTAGCGCAGCCTCCTCAGCGCGGGTAAGACCGCTGGGGAGGGTTACCGCACACGGTTGGACAAGAGCACGTGTGCGGCGCCGGAGATGCTTCTTTCTTGTGAGAAGCAGGGTGGCATCATCCATAGTGAGGAAGGGTGTCATTGATGAAGGTAGAGTCGCCTGGCGGGTTGCAGAATCTGAAGCGGTTTGCGAACTGAGTAGGTCACGTGGGACCCACTCAATTCGAATCGTTTGCGAGATGCGAGCCGCCAGATGAAGTATATTCAAGCAGATTTCTGGACGGCGACTGACGCGTCGGAGCAGACGTATTGCTTGTAGGGCGTCGGTGCGGATGACAATTTTGGCTGTAGGTAGTAAGGTCGGGACAGAGAGAGAGCGAAGAGCCTCTTGGACAGCAACCAGCTCAGCACAGAAAGAAGAAAGAAGTTCTGCAAATTGATATCTGGATGTGATATTAAGCGCCGGTTTACAAGGACAATTAATTGCAGTTGTCGTTTCACATCCATCAATACTGGCATCTACATATGCAATTATTGAGCCTTGGGGCAGCTTGGTGTCTTGCTCTGCGATTCTTTCACGAAGGGATGATGCTGCATAAGATGTCGTTGGTCTATGAAGGTCAGTAGGTTTGTTTTCGCTCAGCTGAACAAAATTCCATGAAGGAAGAACTGGTTGGTTGGTTTGTGGGGTTTAACGTCCCAAAGCAACTCAGGCTATGAGAGACGCCGAAGTGGAGGACTCCGGAAATTTCGACCACCTGGGGTTCTTTAACGTGCTCTGACATCGCACAGTACACGGACGCCTTGCTTTTCGCCTCCACCGAAAAGCTGCCGCCGAGGCCGGGATTCGATCCTGCGTCCTTGGGAACAGTAGTCGAGCGTCGTAACCACTGCGCCACCCCGGCGGGGTGAAGGAAGAACTGGCGACGTCGGCGGCAATATGGTGTGCGATGTAGCATAGGCCCGGAGTGATCGCGGTGAGTGCAAAAGGGTCGCCTTAAGGCTACGAGCATCACGGCGTTTCTGTACTAGTTCATCTAATGTGCTGAGCTGAGGGTTCTTTTGTAGTGCCATGACCGGTGTGATGCGGGGGAGACAAGTGATGGTTCTCATAGCCTCTTTATTTACTGCTTCTAGACGATTCCAGTGAGCTCTTGTCAAGTGCTGAAACTGTGCTTGATAAATGAGGCGTGGCTGCAGAACCGCTGTCACCAAATGCCGTACGACGTGGGAGCGAGCGCCACCAAATTTAGGAGCAATACGTCTTATTAGGCTCAAGGTCTGCATCGCCTGCTTTTTAGCCTGAGAAAGCCAGGCGGTTCCCGTTCCCGATTGATGAATCGATAATCCCAAAACTTGCAATGTCTCACTTTCGTGAAGGGGGATTCCAGATAGCTGGAGACGGATCGGCGTCGCCGCGAGTTTACGGCGACCCCAGCGGTTGGCTACCAACGTGTACATAGTTTTGCTCGTGGAAAGCTCTAGGCCGACAGATTTAACATAGCTGACAGCAAGGCTGCCACTTGAGTAAAGATGTCATGGTGTGTACTCCATATCGTAATATCATCAGCATAGGTCAAAAAGTTGACCTCAGGAATATTATGTAAGCGCCATGCAAGGGGAATGAAGGCAATGTTAAACAGCGTTGGTGATAGTACTGAGCTCTGGGGTACACCACGAACAGAGACAAATGATCCGATGGAATCGCTATTAAGCCGTATTGCAAATCTTCTGTTTTCAAGGAAGGATTTTACGAAACTGCGTACCCTAAGAGGGAAATGCAGCGTGTCAAGACAATTTAAAATGGCGTCGTGGCTAATGTTATCATACGCCGTAGTGCTGTTCGCTGTTCTGCCAGTCTCAGCTGTCTTGTAAATATACTCTAGATACATCGAGTCTTCACGTACAATCTTGGTGGACGTGCGGCCGTTGATGCACAAATGCGTTTTTAATAACGTAGTATGTGTTCGCAATAACGTACCATACTTTTTCACACTTTTCTTGAATGTAAGCGCAAATGTCAACGACCGACCGTCTATATTTGGTGTTGTAGGCAGTGAGAAAGTTTCGGTAAGTTTGGTTATATTTGTTTCTACTGGTCGCGCTCCAGTACCGTGCCACAATATGTTTCATGGTGTTTTATAATTACTTCGTCTATGGAAATATGTTTCATACCTTCGCAATCTGCTCTAAAATATTCATGGTTGCTCTTCAATAAGAGACGACGTTAAGGCGTATACTGTGAAATCAGAAAGCTATTTTGAAATATTTTGTTTCCGCGTATTTTTATGAGCGAAAGTAACTTTTCACCCCCAGCCGGCGCATGGATGGATGGATGGAATATAGGAGCGCACCCTTTGAAACGGGGTGGTAGCAGCTGCTATCATGCTCATTTTTCCCCCTATATCTTAATTATTGTTTTGGATTGGTTAACTATACCATTATTCAATTTATTGAATTTTTGTTTCTACACTACTAACATTATGCCTTTTATCTGCTTTTAAGCCACCAGTCTTCCAGTCGTTATTTGCTAGCTTCCACCGCAGGTTTATTCACCCGGCCAATGGTATCTCTAAACCCCAGAGCTTCATGAAGAGTGACAGCGCCTGCATCGACTTCCAGATGGATACCATTAAAATCGAGTATAATATGGCCAATTGTTTCAGTGGAGTTACCATGCGTCACATTTATTGTTAAATTTCTTTTTGTTGCTGCGTGTTGTAAGACACCCTGATCTAGCTTCAAAAAGTAGGGCACTGCCTCTTGAGTTATCAAAGAAAGCTTCCTTCCTGATCTGCCTTTTCCACTTCCGGTATTGTTCCACGCAGCCGAGTCAGAGCAGCGGCACCGCATCTTGCTTACGTCATGGATCGGTGTTGGTTTGTAGTATTAATATAGCAACAGGCAATCTGAAGTGACTTACAATTAAAGCCGCAAATTCGCATTAGTACAATGATCTATAGTTATAGAGCAGTGGATACGTAAGTGATTTGTCAGTCGCAATAATTTGTTGTTGTTCTTAAACTGAAACAATGATACCACGCTTAACCAAACAAGTGTAGAATGGTTAAAGGTAGTGCATGAAGTGTTCAAATATTGTCTTAGCATCAGGAGTTTAAGATCAACCTAGTCTTCGACACGAAGACCACTACCTCATTTCATTTCCTATTTTTTAGCGTTTTCTTTTAATCGCAATTGCTGATGCTGATAAAAAATAACAATGCGAAAAGAAAAAGGAAAAAAAAACGAAAACTGTGAAAGACTGTAGTTGGAATAGACCGCGCATCGTATAGTTTTCTTTGGAATGCAGAACAAACTGATACTCCTCTCAATTTCCTCATCCGTAGAGGTGCAGCCTCAAATCCCTCACTGCGCAAGCGACCCTGGCTTGAAACGTGTGCGCCTCTGCGTTACTGCACTAGCATAACATTGCTGGATAATTTGGGATTATCGATGAGCAAATACCAACGTACAATTAATGTAGCAATCGGTATTCGGTGTAGCTCTCCAACCCTCCCAACCCAATATATA
>NC_139349.1:15851870-16024370 GCF_055883805.1 Amblyomma maculatum | reverse complement strand
CCCAAGCAAGTAGCAGGGGGGACAGCGGCCGATGTAGCTCAGTTGGAAGAGCACCGGACGCGATATTCGGAGGTCGTGGGTTCGGATCCCACCATCGGCACGTTGTTTTTTCTTCTACTTTGTGTTTAATTATCTTTCCCCTAAACAGATAACATTTCTAGTTTCTGTGATTATCTAAGCAAACATTAAAAAAAAAGACATAAAAGTGCCATTCCCAACGCTTTCCTTGGCCTCGCCGACTGTTGGCTTCTTTCATTCATATATATATATATATATATATATATAAAGGGAAATGAGGGTGCTCGTTATAATACATGAAGGAAAGAAGCCAACAGTCGGCGAGGCCAAGGAAAGCGTTGGGGATGGTACTTTGGCATTTTTTTTATAATGTTTACTTGGATAATCACAGAACTTAGTAATGTAATCTGTTTAGGGAAAAGATAATTAAACACAAAGTTAAAGAAAAAGCAACGTGCTGATGGTGGGAACCGAACCCACGACCTCCGAATATCGCGTCCGGTGCTCTTCCAACTGAGCAATATCGGCCGCTGTCCCCCCTGCTACTTTCTCGGGTATTATAGTTGTCAGTATACTAACCTTGAGAGTGTTCACCAGCGCCCCCCTCAACCATAGCGGCGGACGTGGAACGTCCTGTGTTACCGCAAGCGTCACGTAGAACGTGATCAAGAGCGAGGGCGAAAGCTGTGCTAGAACCCTCTTAAGGTGCTCTTAAGAGCACCGGACGCGATATTCGGAGGTCGTGGGTTCGGTTCCCACCATCGGCACGTTGTTTCTTTAACTTTGTGTTTAGTTATCTTTCCCCTAAACAGATTGCATTACTAACTTCTGTTATTATTCAAGTAAACATTATAAAAAAAAGAAGACATAAAGTACCATCCCCAACGCTTGCCTTGGCCTCGCCGACTGTTGGCTTCTTTCCATCATATATTTATATATATATATATATATATATACATATTTCTCTGCTGCTAAAGTGCAACAAGTTATATCACTTCAGAAGACAAGCAATACAACAGAAAACTTGCATTTTTCTAGCAGCTTAATCCACTGGCAGCTTTAGTATTTTTCTTTGAACGAAAAGTGGAGTGCAGTCGTCACCGACACGTGTGAGCACCCAAAGCACGACTGATGGCAAAGTCCGTGTCTTTATATTTTGCTTTGTACTCCCGCTAATCGTGTTATGGGCAAGGCGAGTGGCGCAGGGTTTCAAGTTGTTTTTTGAACGGCTTCAGTGCCTATTGTTCATGGAAGCCTTTGCGTACCCTAATCCAATGCTTGGAGTGCAAAAAAAACTTCGCTTGCACCACATTTCTTTGTAACTAGCGCAGAAATGCGATTGGCACTGGCTCCTCCCGGATTTGTTACCACACACTTTTCTATCTTGTTCTGCTGACTTCTCTCAATGCCGTTTAGCGTAGCTGAGGTACGTTCCATTGCAGCTAGTTTGACTGTAGCACCCTGTTGTAGCGCCGACGTTCTTGTGTTCTCTCGAACAAGGGCACCATATTTGGAAACAGATGCTAATTGGGGCGCAAAAGAATTGTTAAATTGCTTCTAAGTTGTGTTAATTTGAAACACGTGTGCTCAACAAACGACACTATTGCCTGGTGGAGATTTGAAGCGGAGTGCCGACAATTTTATTGAGGTTCTTTGAAATGTGCGTTATTTCGAAATATATCTCTCGGAGAAAAAGCAAATTCAAATGCTTACATTTTTGTTCCTCTCCCTCTCTCTCCGTTTGATTTTTTTATGCAGCTTTGACGTTGCTGCATATGAAAGCGTATACTGGAAACAACTTTTATCTTGTCCGAACAGAAGCAGCCCTGGTATTAGTGAAGAGATTGCAATAAAGCACCTGATGGATAGTCGCAGAATGACTGTAAGGATGGATATTGAGTTCGTGCTCGATGCAATAAGAGGCTGCAGCAGAATTAGTAATGGAAAATGATCCGTCAGCGCAAAGTTCTGCATGGAGAACAGCGTCGGTATACTATGGAGCGGCAGTGAGGTTCAGATAGCATCCAGTGTCAAACGTTTGTAACATCTGAACAAATGTGTTGCAATTCCGGCGTGTCATGTTGGAAGAATTGAAATCTGTAGGACGATTTGCAATACTTGATCACGATATACTCTGTACCTCCCATGTACACTGGCGCGCGAACTTTCTTTTTGGAAACCTGCACAGCACAGTGCATTGGTACATTTTGCGCTGAGTATCTTCATGACATTTTTGCCAGCAGAAGTCGTCAGCCTTTAGTGTCTTAAGCTTTCTGAATCAATGTGATAGTTCACCGTCGCCTAGACGTTCGTTTTTTCTGTGCGAATGGCTTTGAAGTACACAATATGTTTTATGACTTTTGTTTAGCGATGGTTTCAAAGCATCATTTAGTGACGATTTTTATTGCCATAGCAATACTGCGTCAGGTTTCGAGCCGTCCCGTGGTCCCTGCGGAAGCCACGCTTGACCTTGAACAAAAGAAGAAGAAGAAGAAGGAAAGAAGAAGAAGAAGGAAAGAAGAAGAAGAAGAAGAAGAAAAGGAAGAAGAGGAAGAGGAAGAAGGAGAGGAAGAGGAAGAAGAAGAGAAAAAGAAGGAGAGGAAGATGAAGAGGAAGAGGAAGAAGAAGACTGGTAACTTACGCTCTCGCGTCATACTCTTAAAGGGTGAACTTAAGTGTCCCCAGTAATGTAGCACCTTACACTCATCGGGCGTGACAGGGAAATAATGTAGCAGGCAAAAGAAGCTTCCGTCGTTGCTATCACAATTCAACTAGGATTAACTAGAGTTGAACCACAACTAATTGTTTTCTTTGTTTGCCTTGATGCACAGTAGTATATTAAAAAGCAGAAACATGGCATACCTTATTTGAAGCTGTGTAATTTTTTCCTAAAGACGTCTGTGCAACCGGACGGTTTGTTTTATACTTCGGTGTATCAGTACACTCCACCTAACCCAATCATTGCGCGTTGAACTCTGCTTCTGTTATACCGATGTCACAATTATTGCGGTCCTTCATACGTAGTCCTCGAGAGGCGTAAAATGGAGCTTTGGTGTGATGTGAGTGTTTCAATTTGCGGACGGCTTTGCTCGGTGTGTGACAAGCAACAAATTTATGCCTTTGCCCAGAAAGAGTGTAAACTACGAGAAAGGCCATGTTAAAAAACTGCAAACTATTTTCTTTATATTCGTTATTTAACATGAATGGAAATTTCAGTGCGCAAGCATTTTTCCATTCTTTTTTAGAGCTATATCATGCGAAAAAGGAACGGGGCAAGGTACTGCCTTCTAGGACGTTCAGCGTCTTCGTGAGTAATATCTGTACTTAGTCCCTTGCTTCTTTTTTCTTGGAAGTAGGACTAACCAACTATGACAATAGTAATTATTGCAAATAATATGTTTGCACGGCAATGCACTTGTTATACATGAGATATTCATAAAGAGGCGAGAGATTTGCCGGGTCACTATGCATTGCGGCAGCTTTTGGTCCCTCTTTTTCTTCTTAGTGATTTACTTAAAAGGAAAAGCAAACTGAATGAAATGATTTCTACTAACCGTTGCATTAGCTATCGAATTTAGAAGCGCCTGAGCTGAGGCCAGCAGTAATAGAGGAACAGGGAGCGAGGTTGATGATTATCGAGCACGGGACAAAGGTGTTATAATGAAGTGAAAACAGAGAGAGCGGCCTGTAGGATCAAAACAGCTTAAAGCTTCAGACAGGCCTCCAATGATAGAGTGTTCGTGGTAACCAGGAACAAACTAATGTGCAGTCAACACACAGCGCGTGGGCGGTGCACATACACAATCTGCTGGTTAGCGGCGCCCAATGACACGCATTAGTCACTCATTGCGCGGTCGGCACACGCACAAAACAAAATATTTACAGGCCGCGCTAGGCGCGTCCTATCAAGAAAAATAAAACCGCGCGTGATCCACTGTATACGGCAGACGAGATATTAGCTAAGATATTCTCTATTGACATTGATCGGCTTTGCCTTCGTGAACGTATGTTCATATATGCAGTCCACTATTGTTTGGTAGTAATTAAACTTACTTGTGATAATCTCTTGCTAAATAAAATAATCGGCTTCGCCTCGATACACGTTCCCTAGTGTGCGCACCAAACTAGCTGCGAAACTATATGTATACACACTGCGACAAGTGAACCACCACAACCTCTTCCATGATCCTGATTAAGGGAACATTATTATTTGCCTTGCACAAGCACACTGCAGTCAGAAACACAACGTAAGGTAACAACGCAATTTCCGCTTGAATATACAGCCTGCCGAAACAGCAGAGAAAACTAGACAGTCTGTCAGAACTTTTCTGAACTCAGGCGTTGTGCGCGATAAGCGTATGCCGTCGCCGTTAATAACTAGCACTAATAACTAGTAAAGCGATGGCTAACTGTTGTGAGCTTGAACTCATCGTTTTTTACTACAAGAGACCATTGTCTGCGACTAAGCCGCGCAGCGTGGCATTGTTGCCCAGCCGGTATACTGACAAAAACTTGGCAGGATTAAAGTTTGAAACAGTATGGGTGAGCGCAATTCTTGACCTAAAATACGGGGCGACATATATAACTACAAAGCACAGTTTCTTGGTCCTAGCAGCGTCAGTAAATAATGAGCTTCCGGTTTGATTGAGTCATCAAGTTGGCAACTCTGTCCCTACAGTGACGTTAAAGTTGGAGCCGATCTGTTTGAATATTCACATGGAGAGGAAATTATACAGCGTTTATTTAAGCGGGCAACCGCACGGCGCGTTATAATTCTAAAGGACGGTGCCAGGGAAGTCTTGTTGCTAAGCTGGTTTAACTACTAGAAACGACGAGTTCTAGTAACAACAAGGCTAAAAAGAGTTGACAGCAAATTGGCGGACTAAGTTTTTGTCATTTTCCCTTTATCTTTTCCAGGCACATAGAGGGGAAAATGAACAAAAAAAGGCAGCCCAAAAATGCGCGAATACTAAACTGCTTGAATACTAATCAAGCAGGCATGTTACCTTCTAAATTGACTGTCTAAAGCAGTGCAGCTGCAGCTGCGCCTATTTAATGCTCTATTTCTACTGCAGCACCACTACTATTTACATTGTCCAAAATTAAGGAATCTGAAGCCTATGACATGTGACCTTTTGTCAGCGCGGGCGCATGGCTTAAAAGTGGATTCTGCCTAGAACAACGAAAAACAGTGATGCGTTCAATGGAACGCTGGTTGAATTCGATGCAACCCTCGGTTGCCCGCAGCCAAAACTTTCGCTCCGCATTCGGCTCAGTAGCGTTGAAACCTTCTGAATTTTTCACTTCTTGTTTGAACGGTCTTTGTTGTGTCGAGTGCTCTTCGCTTCTCGGTCCATCGCACAGTGAATCGCTTCCCGTACGAGCACCCCTTGCCTCTCCTTTACCATTCCTATTCGGGTGTAGAAGTCTTCTAGTGGCATGACATAGTTTCCTCGTCGATCTCTGGTGCACAGCGCCTAGATCTTTTACCAGGGGGGTAACTGCCAAGTTGTTATCACCAGCGTTTTGTTTTTCTTCTTGACGTTCTTCCTCTGCAACAGTGGCGAAAACCGTTGCTAGGCAACGAGGCTCTCACTCAGGCACCGGCGAAATGCTCAAGGGTATTGTGTATACATTTCACTACAAAATTATGGTTAAAGCTTAAGCTTCGCTTTTAAGCATACGACGCGATAGCGTAGGCTACCAGCCCCCAATAAAGGCCCGCTTTAACTAAGCCGTATGAACGTGCTTGCGTGTCATATAGGGGTAACGTGAATTCAAATATCATGGCAGGCTGATTCAATGTCACCCTCCCACATGAAATCAGAGGCCTTAGCCGACGCTCTTTCAGGCACCGGTGAAAGGGTCAAGGATAGCGTAGTGTAGCTTTCGCTACAAAAGAACATCATGTCACAGGCTGCTTCGCCGTCGCCACCGCGCTGGGAATACCCTCAATTTACATGCTCAGGTTATCATGCAGGCTGACCAGAGGCATGGCTGAACTTAGACAGTGGCGGCGCGCTCTTTACAGCCTGAGAACAAAGGGTGTTTCCTTTCTGCCACCGCTGAGAAATCGTGGCGCTGTATCAGTACCCGTTCCCGTTTTAGAGTACCCGTCCTACTCCGCAGGCGGAGCAGCCGCTGGCATGCGAAGCGCGTTTGCCCAGGGGTGGCGTTTAGGGGGCGCAGAAAATCAGGACAAAAAGGCTACACAAGACTACTCATACTCTATGCATTAACAAAGCTCTGATATTCGTGTTCTCGGTTGTCATCAACGAGATGTCGTAAACTTGGGCGCTCAGAGCACCCAACCGCGTTTTTTTTTTTTTCATAATACAACATTTTGGGCGAGTTGGTTACATACGTTCATTATTACAGGGCAAGGACGGCACAGAACAAGAGGAGGACACAACAGCGCTGTGTGTCGCTGCACAGCGCTGTTGTGTCCTCCTCTTGTTCTGTGCCGTCCTTGCGCTGTAATAATGAATGTCTTTTTTTTTTCTTTCTTGTTTTTGCGCTGTGATGAGGGTCATATAAGAGATCATGGATGCACTGCCCGTGAGCCATCCTTAGACTCTGGCCGCGTATCAGCATTGCGCTGATGAGCCAAAACGGTTGGCTTGGTTTAGATCGTGGTTGGTCGGGCAGGTTCATTGTCTGCACGTGACTCGGCCTTCGTAAAAGCATTCACTGGTCCCACAAAAATACAGTAAAGTACTAGCGCTGAACTGCGATTCTTTTATTTTCTTTTCTTCACTTATTTTCCTCTCTCTGTCTTCTCTTCAAACCTATCGAAACATTATAGATGCTACACTTCTCAAGCCGCTGCTATATCTAACATTTCAATTTTAATTTTCATTCTTTACCGATGTAAGGAATGAGAAAATTTGTCTCGGTATAGCTCCGCTCATCCCTCTTTGTGGAGAATTCATTTAGGGAACAGCTTTTGAAGCGAGTAAAACCATTCCTTATTGTAAAGAGCTTTCGCGTTGCTTATATCTTTAGATCTAACTGTTGCGTTAAGGTACGTTGTCCAGGTTTCGTGCCGGGCTTCAATGATTTTGCCATTCTTCCTCTATCAGCACTAGTTCGTTATACACACTCCGTGTGCTACTTTTGTTACCTTTTCAATTCGTTCTTAAAGTGCATTCATTAGTCATGCTTTGAAAGATTACTGGATTCTTTGTTTATTTAGCCAGTCTTGAACGTCGGAAAAAACCTGAATAAGCAGCAAGACGGCTCTTTTCATGGTGAATGGGAGCTTAATAGGCGTTATCGCGTCGGCGCACGGCACAGGCCATAATTCATTGAGGTCGACACATGCCATACGCGTTGGGAGAGGTGAACGATTGATCGTAAATAATACGCTGCAAAGAGGCATACTGCAGCGAGCGATGGAACATTGCCCTCACGAAGTGCTCTGAATAGATACGGATGCCCTAAGAAGCCAATAATAATTTTACCACCGTTGTTCATCAATGCAGCTTCCGAGCAACGAAAGGAAGTAACGTGCGCAGTTTCTACCGCACGTTTGTTCCTTTTCGCTTCGGCATTCGCTTCGGTATTCTAAATAGTACTTTATCACATATAACTCCCACTTTCTAGCCTAAAATATTGTACTTACTTCACTTTTTGCTTTTTCTCCTGTTCGATGCTGTCTTTATATTGAACTCCTTTTTATCGGTTTCTTACTTGTATTTCAACTTTAAACTTTATATTCGATTCTTACTGTCCCGTGTTCAATTTTATTTGTTTATTGTATAATTCTGTATTCCTAGCCTGTGCTTTAAGTACCACGCACTTGTTGGACCTGGAATGATTGTTTATTTTATGTATATTTCTATATTACTATAATCAATGTCAGTTCAGTTATTTGTTGTTTTTTTCTCTCTATCTACCATTATTTTTTTTTCAACAATTCTCTCACTGTGTATACAAGTGATGCTACTCATTGATTGCTTTCTTTCCGTGATACTTTTCGTCTCAGATTCCTTTCATGTGTTATTTCTTCTTTTGTGTTCTCTCTGTGTGTGTAAACATGTTTGTTCATTTTCATTTTTGTTTCTTTTTTTTTATTTGTGCTGCAGCACGAAGACCCCATGGTTGTTCCTGCGCACATTAAATAAAGATTGATCGATTGATTATTATTATTATTATTATTATTATTATTATTATTATTATTATTATTATTATTATTATTATTATTATTATTATTATTATTATTATTATTATTATTATTATTATTATTATTATTATTATTATTATTATTATTATTATTATTATTATTATTATACTTTTGCTTCAGTAGTAATGGCTCACCCCGTCGCTTCTCCTGCCTCCTCACAGCGTTCAGGTTCGCACATACGCGACAATAGTAACACCGATAAAAACGGGGATCATGAAGGAATCAACACTAATTTACGGCAGTTGTTTTACTGTTCCTGATGCGCTAGTGCGACATTTGTGTTGCTGTGCTAATTGACGACACCAGGGCCGCAGCGCCGAAAGGGTTAACACAACGTGATGATGATACTATTGCAAGCCTAGAAGAAGTAGTAACCGTTAACATCCTTCAAAATAAACATACCCGCTGCAGAAATTCTTATAATGAAAGACGCTGACGGCGCTCCCCTAAGGCAGAAACAGCCATCTTCATGCAGCGCGACTCTTTAGTGCTAATTTACTTCTTTCTAAGCATTTATGATCTGTGTATTTTGTGAAGCTTTTTCAGTTCTCTTCACGTAGCTCGGAACCGCTCTTCCCAGGAAATGAGTATTTTTGCTCTCTCGCAGAAAGCAGTACGCATGAGCGTTTCAACGGGTATGCTGTTCACTTGTTTGTTCCCTTAGGACCAGTTATTTGTTTCTTATCAGGAAATTGTCGTGGCGCGTCAAGAAATAGGGCCGTTGTACAAAAAAAAAAAAAAAAAAAAAAGAAGCGTTGGGGGGGGGGGGGGGGGGTGGGGGGGGGGGGGTAGAACGTAGAAGCAGAGACGCCGGAAAACAAATCATCAAACAACCCAAAAATTCGAAATTTTCTCTTTAGGGCAGAAAGGCTGATTTTTATTATTCACAGCTTGAACGCCTCAAAGAATTTCCCAGCGGAAGCTCTTGCGCACTTTTCCTAAAAGCATACCGCATATTGGAGTGAATGCGTTCAGTCTCTTTATAGTGTCAAGGCCTTCATGCTGAAGGTGCGCTTTGCACTCACATTATTCCTGACTGATAGGTGCTAACGTGTGCCAGCCGACAGGACCAAACCAGTAGGTGCCAAGATTTAGGAAAACCAGCCCAGCCATTTCGCATCCACTATAGCAGTCATTGAAGCGGATTTCTTTTATAACAGTGTGGTGCACTGATGTATAGATAAAGTGTAAATAACTTACACTGAAATAGACTCTAAATTTAATGAAACTGCCTACTTTTTGCAATTACTCTATGGAGTGTACATTTCCGAGAATTAATTTATTATTCAAAGAAACAGACTAAAAAATGATGAACTGTGTTCTAGCATGTATGTTGAAAAAAAAAAAAAAAAAAAAAAAAAAACTTTCCAATGCGACCAAAGTCAATAAACGGGCAAAGTTATGCGTTTTTTGTTCAAGTGACTGTAGGATCGGTAATTTGCAGGTAAAAACCAAGCAGAAAATTTTCAAACACGCACATTGAGACAGAAAATTTAAGTAACGTTTACTGCTGATCAAGAAAACTCCTCTGCCCGAAGAAGGCCCGCTAGTAAAAGGTGTGTTGCGTTCTGCGATTGATCTGGATTTAAACAAGCGGGCAGGCGGGCGTGCAAGTAGGACGGGCGGCTGCAGTATGTAGATGAGATTGTTAGATAGATGGGTAAATCTGTATATGTGTAAGTGAATAGATTGGTAGGAGGATAGACAGATGTACGGATTTATAGAGGCAAAGGGCAGAAAAGTCAGCCAGAAATATTGTTACGGGGATCTATTTAATGTAACTTGTGCTGCGATGGGCAAAACTCGGCGCAAAGTCTTCAGGAGCCGTGCAGCATCCACACTTCTTCTTCTTCTTCTTCTTCTTCTTCTCCCTCGTTTAACTCAGCGTCGTCTTTTAGAACACTACGTCGTCCACGCGTTCCTCGGTCGTCGTCTTCGTCTGTGAACACACCGCTTCATAGGTCACGCGTTTCCCGGTAACACTATGAATATATCTGGCTTCTCAAAATAACAGCTTGAGGTGCTAGTTGGTGCTGCATAATACCCAGAAATGTGGCGCAACAAATACAAACACATGCGCGTGTGTTGTGTCTCTTCGCGTGTGTTTGTTGCGCCACATTTCGGGATATCTGGCATGCTACTTGCCGCGTTTGAAGGGGAAGAGATTAAGAAGAGAGCCGTTATGGGTGACGATCGATGTGCCTAAAAGAGAATATTGATGAATATGTGTATTATGATGCTTAGTAGCGTCAAATTACCGAGTCTAGGCACGTGTCGATCAAAACTCTTCAAGCGCCCTTTGCCAGTTCAACAAATGTGCCGTTTTAATGTCGACTTTTCGCAAAGCACTGAGAGTTCATTAAGTACTTTTCTTGATAATGGAGATGTTTGCAGACATCTAGTTGCCTTAAAGATGTCTAATCTTTGTCTTTCAAGCATGCACGTTTTTTCATTGCATGTGTTGTATTTGCTTACCGCCAATAAAATTCTTTTAACCAACCCCCTTCTTTCCCTCATTGCAAAATGTACTTAACGACCCCTCTTGTTTGAGGTTATCCAGTGATGCTCTCTATATAAAGACTGGTAGACAGCTACGGCACTCTGTATTGCGTAATTTCGTCGCAGAGCTTTTGCATTTACGAATTCGCGACACATTGGAAAAAAAAAAAAAAAACGGCAATCTGGTATCATCGACGAGTGGGTGCCGGCAGCAACTTACACGCCTGGAAACGCCCACGCTGCATACTTTACCGACCACCGTCGTCGGCTACCAAACTACTTCGCATACTATCCTACTGCCTCGTTGGAACAGGCCTTCAAGTTAACGGCGTGCACCCTTCAACCCTCATCAACCATCACCGCCCTCTCTTCGCCGTCGCCATATACAGTTATCTCCCGCTGCGTTCCTCGTTCGCCCGCTTTCATTCTCTGCAGTGCTCGTCCGCTCTGTCGGTTACACGGACTCCGGCGCCACCAAACCAACGTAATGGCATTTAGTGCTACGCTCTGAACTAACACAAACCACGAGAAAGGTAGCGAAAACTTTTCGGACGCACATTTCACGGAAGGCTTCGTGCAAAGCCCACAAAAGGGAGCTTGCGACACACACCTCTGTTCTTTGTTCTCTATGCTAGAGCGCCAACTTACGGTGCGCTATATCGTCGCTCTGGACATTGTCCAACACCGTCGAAAAACGCATTAAAGGCGGTGAAAAATTCGCATTGAATTTGTTTGCCCTGGAGGGGCAAAGAGTGTGGACTGTCCGCCGCCGGAGCTTTCTGCCCCACAGAGGATTGTCTCGATAGTCCAGGTGTCGGCGCCACGCTGCGCCTCTGCTAGGTCGCAATGCGCCTGTTATTTTTTTATTTAATGCATGAAAAAAGTACGCGTTCGATTCTTACACGGCTCAGTGGGCTTCGAGCCTCGTGCCCGTTGAATCGCTTTTCAGCTGCGTCGTGCAGGCTGCTTCTGCACATTCCACTGAAGACCTAAAATGTGCGTTTTGCAGCTATCCTTCATGCATGTAGCTTCGGAGGAAACATCCGTCACCCTTGTGCGTTTTGCGTCTTTTTTTCATCTATTTGACCAGTACCAGCAACCAACTGCAGCAGACCCTTGAACAAGCTTCAGTGCAGAAATCATTTAACGTTCACATTTGACAAAATTCACGGCGGATAAAATTCCATGTTCTCCTAAGTATTGAACACAACTATAGTCATGAAAAAGCGATGTGAGAGTGCAAAATAAAATAAAATAAATAAATTGTGCCAACTTTAGGTATACCGTCTGCGTCGACACGTGGGCTATTAGGACACTCTAATAAAGGGCTCCGGAATAATTATGTCTAACTTGGATTCCTTAGTGTGCGCTAACATCGCACAGCACATGGTCGAGGTTGTATTACGCCTCCGTGAAAATACGGCCGCGGCGGCCGAGATCAATGCCGCGAGCTTGAGGGCGGCCTGATGCTAAGCCACTGGTCGAAAATAAAGAAAGAAAAAGGAAAGTAGCTTCAAAAAGCTTTACCAGTCTCAATGGCAAAAAGAAGAGCAAAATTTGATTTCTCTTGTTTTCGAACACATTATGAAGAATAGTCAGTTCAGTCGTTCAGTCGTGTCCGACTCTTCGTGACCCTATGGACCATGTCACGCCACGCTTTCCGGTCTCTCACTATCTTCCTAACATCACATAAATTCATCTGCAGTGCCTCGAGGATGCCATCTAATCATCGCGTTCGCTGCCTACCCCTTCTCCGGCGACCCTCAACCTTTCCCAACATCAAATCTTTCTCCAGCGACTCCTCTCTTCTCATCAGATGACCAAAGTAGCTGAGCTTTAACTTTAGAATTTGACCCTCCAATGAGCAGTCAGGGTTTATGGTCGACAATATTGCCTGATTTGTTCTTCTGGTAGTCCAAGGAACTCTCAAGAGTCTTCGCCAGCACCACAATTCAAACGCGTCAATTCTTCGGCGGTCAGCGTTTTTCACAGTCCAACTCTCGCATCCATACATCACAACTGGAAAGACCATAGCACGAGTTATACGGATCTTGGTTGGCAGACTAATGCCTCTGCTCTTTACTAGGCGGTCAAGGCTAACCATTGCTCTCTTTCCCAGGAGCAGGCGTCTCCTAATTTCATGGCTGCAGCCTCCTTCCGAGGTAATCTTGGAGCCCAAGAAGAGAAAATCTGTCACAGCTTCCACTTCTTGTCCATTGATGCTCCAGGACTTGACAGGGCAAGACGCCATGATTTTTGTCTTTTTATTGTTCAGTTTAAGCCCAAACTTCTCACTCTCTTCTTGTACGCGCATCAGAAGTCTCTTGAGTTCCACTTCACTTTCTGCCATTGAAGTGGTATCATCCGCATATCTAAGGTTGTTAATACGTTTTCCAGCAATCTTCACTCCAGCTGAAGACTCGTCCAGACCGGCCTTCCTCATGATGCACTCTGCATATAGGTTAAATAGGCAGGGCGACAGTATGCAGCCTTGCCTCACTCCTTTCTCGATTGGAAACCAATCAGTAAGACCATGCCCAGTCCTGACTGCGGCCTTTTGCCCTTCATACAGGTTCCTGAGGAGACAGATGAGGTGAATTGGAACTCCCATCTCTTGGAGAGCTTGCCACAATCTGCTGTGATCTACGCAGTCAAACGCTTTCGCATAATCAAAAAAGCAGAAGTAGATGGGTTTCTGGAACTCTCTTGCTTTTTCCATGATCCAGCGAAGGTTGGCAATTTGGTCTCTAGTTCCTCTGCCCTTGCGAAACCCAGCTTGCACGTCCGGAAGCTCCCGATCCACATACTGCTGCAGCCTACCTTGGAGGATTTTCAACATCACCTTGCTAGCATGCGAAATAAGCGCGATCGTGCGGTAGTTGAAACAATCTTTGGCACTGCCTTTCTTTGGAATGGGGATGTAAACTGACCTCCTCCAATCCTGTGGCCACTGTAGGGTTGCCCAAATCTTCTGACATAATGTATGCAGAATGTTAACAGCATCATGGTTGAAGTTTTGAAGCAACTCAGCTGGAATGCCATCAATTCCTCTAGCTTTGTTTTTAGCAAGGCTGGCTAAGGCCCATTCAACTTCACTCTTCAGAATGCCCGGCTCGAGATCAGTAATCACAACTGTCTTATGTTGGGTTTGCACATTCGGGTCCTTCTTGTACAGTTGTTCTGTGTATTCCTGCCACCTCTTCTTTATCTCTGAGGCTTCAGTAAGGTCCTTGCCTCGTTTGTCCTTTATCACGCACAGCTTAGCACAGAAGCTTCCTTTGATATCTTTGATTGTCTTATACAGAGCTCTTGTGTTCCTTAATTGGCTGTTGTCCTCAACTGCTTGGCACTGCAAGTTCAGGAAGGCATTCTTATCTCTCCTTGCTATTTTCTGAAAATCCGCATTGAGAAGCTTGTATCTTTCTCTTTCCCCTATAACTTTTGCCATCCTCCTTTCCTCAGCTGTTTGCAAAGCCTCTTCAGATACCCAGTTTGCTTTCTTGCATTTCTTTTGTTTTGGAACTACCTTAGTAGCAACTTCTTGTATTATATCACGAACATCGGTCCACATCTCTTCGGGCCCTCTGTCTTCTAGATCTAATTCTCGAAATCGATTTCTCACTTCCACAGCATATTCTAATGGAATTTGATCCAGATCATACCTGAAAGGCCTTCTAGTTTTCTGCGTTTTCCTCACTCGAAGCTTAATTTTGGCAACAAGAAGCTGATGATCGGTGCCACAATCAGCCCCAGGCCTTGTTTTTACTGCTTGTATAGCGCTTCTCCATCTCTGCCGGCAAAGAATATAATCGATCTGATTCCTGTACAGACCGTCCGGTGAAGTCCATGTGTACAGGCGCCTCTTGTGCTGTTGAAAATGAGTATTCGCTATGGTCAGGTTGTTTTATTGACAAAACTCTACTAGCCTCTGCCCAGCTTCATTTGGCTCGCCAAGACCGAACTTGCCTATAATTCCGGATATTTCTTCACTCCCGACCTTAGCATTCCAGTCTCCTATGAGAAAAACGACGTCTGATGATGGGGTGTGGTCTAAAAGGCATTGTAGGCCCGCATAAAATCTCTCAACGTCAGCTTTTTCAGCAGTAGTGGTCGGTGCATAGACTTGGATAACTGTTATGTTGAAAGGGTGACCTTGGATCCGAAGTGAAATCATTCGGTCGTTTTTGGGGTTGTACCCTAGCACTGCTTTGCCCATTATTCTGTTTACTATGAGAGCGACCCCATTCCTTCCCTTGGATTCGTGTCCACAATAAAAGACATAATGGTCGCCGGAGTTAAATTCTCCCATTCCGGTCCACTTGAGCTCGCTGATACCCAAGATATCAATGTTCAATCTGTCCATTTCTCGCTTGACGACATCCAGTTTACCTTGCGTCATAGATCTTACATTCCATGTTGCTATTTGATATATCTCCTTGCAACATCGGACTTTCCTGTCGCTTCCTGGCACATCCACAACTGAGCGTCCTTTTGGTTTTAGCCCAGCCGCTTCATTCGTCCTGGAGCTACTAGGAATCGCCCTTTGTTCATCCCCAGTAACATGTGGGACGGCTTCCAACCTGGGGGGCTCATCTTCCGGCGCCATATCTTTAATGGTATTGTGACTGGCCATAGGGTTTTCTTGCAGGAAATACTGGAGTGGGTTGCCATTACCTTCTCCAATGAATCACGTTTTGTCAGAACTTTCTGCCGTGACCTGTCTATCTTGGGTGGCCCTACACAGCAGAGCTCACGACTTCATCGAGTTTCGCAAGCCCCTCCGCCACGACAAGGCAGTGATCCATGAAGGGGATGAAGAATACTAATCAGCCGTAATATCGTTATTTACGAATTCTAGGGAAGCAGTGCCTGATGATTTGTGTGCCACTATGCTCAATTATAAATTCACTCAGTCATTCTCATCACTCAAGGTCCTTGATCAGATGCGCACCTTAACTTCCCCTAACTGCCATTGCATAGATCCCATTGAATTGAATATAACAGAAATAAAAGGGCAATAAATAATCTAGAACATAAATTATCATATCGGGTAGACGGAATCAATATTTTCTTTCAAAATGCCGTGCAATATAGTTTAATCCTACTAGAATGGATTTTTTTTTAATATCCTGTAACTTCGCTACCCTATCATATGGTTTCAAAACTGCCAAAATAATCCCAATTCACAAAACTGAACCAACACATGGTCCCCATAACGACAGGTCAATTTCACTGGCATCAATGCAATGAAAATTATGGAACATGTGATATACACATGTAGAGAATTTTCTTGAATATAGAAATTTCTTCACGGTTGCGCATCATGCATTTCGTAAAAATTTCTGGTGTGACGCTAAGCTAATCGCCTTCGCTAATAACATGCACGTAAACTTAGATTCCGGGTATTTAACCGACTTTTATCATTCCTTTTTTCGAGCATTTGACAAAGTAAACTATGCACTACTTCTTCATAAACTGAGCTTTCTAAACATAGAAACAACGCAATTGATCCCATGCGCTCTTTCAAGGGTTCAGTTTGTAACCACTAATGACATTCACCTTTAGCCCTAGTCGGCTCCGGTGTGCCGCAAGGTGCAGTACTCGTTCCCTTATTATGCCCAATTTATATATACGGCTTACCTACTCATGTTTCATCGAGAAGTTTTCTGTGTACAGATGACTGCATATTGTATTGCAAAATAACTAATCACTCAAATCACACAGATATTCAGGAGTGCCTTAATAACATTTATGAGCGGTGTCGAAAATGGAGCATAGAACTAAAAATTAAGAAGTGCGAACCTATAAGGATATTTGGCACTAATATATGCCTCACATATTTCATTAAAAACACTCGATTAAAATGCGTAACTTCATACTGTAAGATGGTGGCTCCTATTGCCGGTAACCTATCCTTTGATATCCGAGAACTCGGATATATTCTCCTGAATTTCTTACTGTGCGCATTATAACTAAAACTGCTATTATACTCAGCTTACATTATTCCACAGCCTGAAAATGTATCGTCAATTTCGGATCCGTGTGTGTCAACCTGATACAAGCTCTAGAAGCAATACATCGTTTAGTAATCCCCAGAAATGTGGCGCAACAAACACAGACACATGCGAAGAGACACACTCTTCGCATGTGTCTGTGTGTGTCTGTGTCGTAGTGTGTCTCTTCGAAGAGACACACTCCGTTATATGTACGTAGTAAATTCTCTCGCCTATGTCTTTACATGTTATATATTACTACACTTCTTATACACTTATGTTCGCTTTGGAATAAATCGTCACAATATATTTAACCTTGCCCAAGCCGCAGGGAAAACATGAATATTCCACATGGTACACCATAAGCTGCGCATATTCATTTCTTTCTGAAACAAGTAAAGATTTGAACAACTTATCTGCATCACTTCATAACCATCATTGAGAATTTTAACCGGCTGTGCAATGTTTTGTCTTCAAGATGTTGTAAAAATTATCTTATTTTCGCAATAACTGTATCGTTGTAACATTGCATGTTGTACTCATAGTAGTGCTTGCGCTACCATGTAGCAGGCAATTAATATTTTATTATTTACGTAAACATTTTTATGTTTTGCTTTTTCATGTTTTGAAATGTTTGTTTTACGCTTCATATCCGTATTCGCGATTTTCGCGTAATTTGCATTTCTTTTATTGTGAAAGCGAAAAAAAGACAGACAGCAGCAAAAGACAGATACACGAGTGCTAACTTCCAACTGATTTTATTTCATGCGAGAAGCGGAATTTTATGCTCTTAAAGTCATGTGCGCATGCGTGCGTGTGTCTGTATTTTGCTGTTGTCCGTTTTGTTTTTCGTTTTTTTTAACGCTTTAACGATCAACATGGCTAACCAACTCGCCCTAATGCAGCTATTACTTCCTTTATTTGTCTCTCCCTTATACAATGTGTCGCACGTTAAGAGTATAATAAATAAAATGAGAAAACATTCGAATTTCTTACTCTTATCTTGAATCGGGTGACATTTAATATCATGCGACTTTGGTGTGATGTCATTATTTTGTGCACTCACGGGACTTCGGTGTTGCGTCATCACTTTTTGCGCCATCTTGTGGAGTCAATGGACTCAGTGGAGTCATTTGATTAAAGTCATAGCAGACACCTGACTTCTCTGTCACGTGACTCTTGTGTAACGGCATCCCTTTTTACAGGTAATCCTGAATCACATGGCATTTTTTCGTCATGTAATTCCGGCGGGACCTCACCATTCTTTTGCAAGCCGTCTTGAATCATGTGTCACTTCTTTGTGACGCGACTCCGGTGTGACATCATCTTTTGCCAATAATTCTAAATCCCGTGATGCTTCTTTGTCACGTGACTTCTTCTTTGTCACGTCAAAACGTGTTTGCGTGGCTGTTTTTAAAAAAGCATGACTTCACATGAAAAGTATGGAGTTACATACAACTCACATGACGCTACAAAAACCATTTCCCACCTTTAATGTTTTCTATATTAACTTTATGTTTGGTCATATGAGTCAAGAATATATTGACTGTTTAATGATGTGCAAGAAATTCGTTTTCTATTGTTTGAGTTTTAATTGAATTTCAGTCAATTAACTTTGTGTTGATCGTATGAATCAAGGACATATTGAGTTTTTATTCACTCAGTGATGAATTGATTGTAAATTGAATTCTTGTTAATTGAGGTTTAATAATGTTTCAGCCAATTAACTTCTCATTAGTCATATCAATGAATAATATATTATTATTTTATTGACTAAATGAGAAATCGACTGTTAATTGATTTTGTGTTGCTTGAGTTTCAGATGAACTGTGTCAATTAATTTGGTTTGGTTTGGTTTGATTTGTGGGGTTTAACGTCCACGCCGTAGTGGAGTAATAATAATAATTGGTTCACAGGAAGGGAAAGGCGCAGTATCTGTCACAATTGCTATGTGGACACCTGAACCGCGCCGTAAGGGAAGGGATGAAGGTGGGAGTGAAAGTGGAAAGAGAGAAAGGGGAGCCGTAATTTCGACCACCTCGGGAGGACTTCGGAAATTTCGACCACCTGGGGTTCTTTAACGTGCACTGGCATCGCACAGCACACGGGCGCCTTGCTTTTCGCCGCCATCGAAAAGCGGCCGCCGAGGCCGGGATTCGATCCCGCGTCCTTGGGAACAGTAGTCGAGCGCCATAACCACTGCGCCACCCCGGCTTTTTTTTTCTTTATTACCTGTTTAATCCTACATATGAATAAACACCATATTGGCGTTTTATAGGCATTACTCAATTACACTGGAGAATTTATAGAGTGTTTATAGGTGATTCACTGGAGAAGGTAATGGCAAACCACTCCAGTATTTCCTGCCAAGAAAACCCTACGGCCAGTCACAATAGTATTAATGGATGACATCCTCGAGGCGCTGTAGATGAAGTTATGTGATGTTAGGAAGATGGGAGAGTGGAAAGCGTGGCGTGACATGGTGTATAGGGTCACGAAGGGTCGGACACGATTGAACGACTGAACTGAACTGAACTGAACTGATAGGTTCGACATATACGCAATAAAGAGTTAATTGACCCTCAATGTTCATTTTTGTAAGGGCATAGACGTCGCGTAACGGGCTCACCACGCCAAAGGCCGCTGCAGGATTTCCCCAAGAGAATCAGAACTGCAGCAGCCTGGCGCAGCGTTCGAGTATATAGTCGCAATAATCTTCCCCCTTCCGAAGCAAGCTTCATTTTATCACCACGAGTAAATAACACCCCTGCTTTTAAAAGTCTGTATTCATGCTGCAGCTCAGTAGGCATTTTCCGATATCACTCGGTGTTGCAAAATCAGCAAAGCGAAAGGCATGGCCCTTTTTCAGTGTGACGTGCTGTGCATCATACGGTGTGGCATAAAGGTGAAAAAATGATCAAGTCTATCATTGCCATAGTAATGCAACGCAATAAACATTAAAATGCTGGATTGGGATGTGGCGTAGGTATCGCATTGCTTTCTTCTCTCCATGACAGGGCGAAAGTTCCAGATTACGTTTCTCTCATTTTTTTTTTCTTTTTCTTTATGCGCTGTTTGAGTCCGGGCTGCTATTCCAGTGCCGCGGCTGAATTGGAAACTGCAGGCTTTGCATGCTGGGCCTTCGATTTCGGAGCAATGAATATGAGGAGATTAGCTTGAGTGGACCTGGATAGCATTGCGGCTTAATACTTCGCATCTTTCCGAGTATGAAGCCCCATCAAGAGACGCGTACAAATAATGACGAGGCCGAGTCAAGGCCGGAGGTTAGTATTCGCATTAAGCGTTCACGCTTCACCGAGTCGTATTTTTCTTCCATTGACTTATCTGCCTTGCTGGCTGAACAGCAAGTTTACCTATTTGGCATATCACTCCTGAAAGAAACAGTGCCGCTTACGAAGGACAAATAATGAACAGACACGATGAGTGAAGACTAACTGCTTAAGCTTTTCTTTTTCTTTTTCATTTGAGAGGGGTAACTTTAGTGGCAGCTACAGACTGTGATCTACAGGTGTCCCTCACTAATTCTATGGCGGAGGAGGTGTATCAAGAGTTGAGATGTTACGCCTAATGGTAGCATTGCTTTAGAAAAAATTATACCATGGGACAGAACTGCTACTCCTTCTCTCAAGCACCTGTGCTGCATTATGTGGAGACCGAACCGATGGAGAGGATAAAATCGAGTGATGAGAGGAAGTTAGAAACGAACCTGGTTGGCATCCCCCAAATAAAATGTAGGGCAGGCTTAATAACATTACGTGTTGACAATGCCACAGCAAAAACTTCTTGAGTCGGCCCAGCCAGCTTTTCCGCCTCCATCACAGCTGCCCGTCGTCACTGGCAACGACGTAGTTCGCTCGTCGCCTTCTCCGCTTGCGACGATTTTCCATTAGGGTGAACGCTGTCGGCCAACGTATGCCGCCATTTTGAGGCTCATAGCGACGTACTGATGGTGTATTTCTTGGGTCGCATGTCGAGTGCGCTGATATTGGCTAATTATCCCAATGTATCAGATGATCTCGTTGTGCTTTCTTTGCCTGCAACCTGCAACATACGCTGAGGGAATGAAATAAAGATAAGTAATGCGCCTGGTTCGGCATGCGCCTAGGCTCATGTTCGTGCCCTACAAAAGACAAAACGTCTTGTTTCTGCTTTCCACCGTACTAATAGCACCTAGGATGAGGTTTGCAATGTGATTGTTTTTTACGTAGCTTGAGAATGAGAAATTTCTTGCACCGCAACCTTTAAATATATATCTGGAAAAAAAAATTGGGGAAAAAAAAGGTATAGAATGTTGCTGTAGGAGTCGGAAAGCCGTGCAATTCTAGTGGGGGGAAATCTTCTTGGCTTCAAAAAACGGTTCCCAACTTATTCTTTTCTAGAAAATGGGATCCAAAATTTAAGAATGTATTATATAGTCAGGAAAAAGTACGGAAATGAATGGAACGTTTTCTTCGAACTTACTTCTTGCATTCAAGCATAAAACAAGAGCACCAAAAAGACCGCCGCTACTGTGTTGACTTGTCTAAGCGGCAGCCTTGACTACTTAGCAAATAGTATGCGTAACGACCGAAGCATATCGCTAGATAGAAAAGATAACCTACCCACTAAGATGCCAACATTAAAAGTAGCAGTACTGTCGAGTTCCTCGGGCAGCTTCGTTCCTTAGATGGACAGTTCGATTCGCCTCAGCTGCTTCATGTGAATATATTAAAGAAGGATAAATTCTGCTGCCCTTCTTTTGCGGCAGTCATCCTTATGTCGGGTTGCGGCAGAGAATCCTCGATAACGATCGTCTCCGATGAGTCTCTCTTACTGCGATAAAGCCCCGGCGCCGTAATGATGGGTTGTGAAGACTGTAATTGGGATATCGAAGCTGTTTCCACTGCAATATGTTGGCTGAAATTTGATTCGAGGTAATAAATAGATATATACAGTGAGCGTGATTTCTGGATCTTTGATTTGCCAAGAGTATCGCGCTATTTTAACTATATCTGCCACCCTTATATGTATAATTACCCTCTTTACAACGGAGCTGACCTGCCGTTAACGAGACATTCTTCGTCCTTGCGCTGAACTCTAAGCTTTTAACATAGCCGTAAACAGAGTCGTAAGGTTTGTTCAAATTGTGGAAGCGTTTGAACTGCTTCAACAATTTTAATATGAAAGCACCGCCGCACCAGGACGAAGTAGGGTTATATTTTTTGTAAACTGGCAGCATCAGTAAGAGGATTAGCTTTGCAGAGTCCTAGCTTTTTCGTACCCTTCGTTAAAACCTTCACGATAGCTCTTGCACAAGAACCTGTTCTGTGAAAATTGTGCTTCTTCTCTGCTCAATCAGTGACTTGAAAGTTGCAGTTCGGATTCGGTATTAACTGCAAACAAAATCTCTAGAAGGAACAAACAAACCCTGATGAATATAACTATTTAGAGATAGCTGAAATTCACTGCCACACAAAACAGTACTTCCTCTGTGGCAAGTTACGTTTACTTACAGGTCATCTGAACATTGATTATTGAACTGTCGCATGAAGTAGCTTTATCATGCGGCAAGACGTGAATAATGTACTGTAGAACAAATAATGTTCTCTAGGAGCCATGAACAATTAAGTGTATATAGAAACTTGACACTGCCCATGAATTATCTTCAACGAAACGACAAGAACGTGCTTGACAACTAAGGTGCTAATAAAAATGGACGGTAAATGAAAATTTCAGTGTATTAAATGCCCAGATATATGTAGGTGTTTCTCTGCATTGACGCAGGTACTCTGGGAGTTGAGTGGCTTTTAAGAAGCTTAAGCTCCGTGTTTAAGAATATGAATCGGCAGTGTTATTGCCTCTCTCATGTGTCTACTTTCGCAGATACTCGTTTTCCTACGTGAGCGTTGGTGAGTTTCGTGAGTTTCGTGAGTTTCGAACCAGCGCAACGCGTGCAGGTCCCGCATTGTTAGTTTGCGTCTCTTTCAGAAGTGTTGCTTTCGCCCTCATTTCGGGTCATATTATTGGCAGAAACACTGGTGTCGAGTATCAGTTCGGTTGCCCCAATTACCGGTTCCGGCGCTTCCGACCAATCAGATGGGGGCCAAAACACCCAAAATGACACTTTTGAAAAGGCCTCGAACTGAGAATGCGTACCCACATAAGCTCCGCTGGCCCCTGCTTTACACCACAACGCCTCGCCGCAGCTGAAAATTTCTCCTGTTTAAGTTCCAGTCTACAGCGCCGTGATTTCCATATCGTCGTGCTCATCAACTTTCATCTATGTGCAGTGAATAGCAGAACACAGCTATCTTATTGCCCGTTAAGTGGCCCTTAGATATCAAATTGCGGTACCTATACCACTAATCTTCTACCAACCGACTTCGCTGGCTTGACGGTGAAAACCAAATCTCAAACAAAAACCGAAACCGAAATGATGCCACACTGCAACCCAGGCAGCTGAATCGTAATGGCCTAAGCACGCTATATTGTCCTTCATTTCTTTAATATTGTACGCGTTATATGCGAAACTCGGTAAAAAAAGTTGAGAAGGTTTAAAAGTGGTCTTAAGTGTAGAAGTGACGCCTGCGCTCGCTTGCTTGCACAAAAACGCTACAGGGTTCCAGCAATCGGTAATTAGGAAGCTAGCTAATTAGCCCTCAGTGCTGGAGAAGGTAAGAAGTACTGCAGTTTAGGCTACGCGACTCTCAATAGCCCTCAGTTGGTTTCGCTTTAAAACCATCTTTAAAGACCATCTTTAAAAACGTAGCCACGTAAATCCTGTAACCGTAAATCACTGTTTCAGTGTGTGTGTGTGTGTGTGTGTGTGTGTGTGTGTGTGTGTGTGTGTGTGTGTGTGTGTGTGTGTGTGTGTGTGTGTGTGTGTGTGTGTGTGTGTGTGTGTGTGTGTGTGTGTGTGTGTGTGTGTGTGTGTGTGTGTGTGTGTGTGTGTGTGTGTGTGTGTGTGTGTGTGTGTGTGTGTGTGTGTGTGTGTGTGTGTGTGTGTGTGTGTGTGTGTGTGTGTGTGTGTGTGTGTGTGTGTGTGTGTGTGTGTGTGTGTGTGTGTGTGTGTGTGTGTGTGTGTGTGTGTGTGTGTGTGTGTGTGTGTGTGTGTGTGTGTGTGTGTGTGTGTGTGTGTGTGTGTGTGTGTGTGTGTGTGTGTGTGTGTGTGTGTGTGTGTGTGTGTGTGTGTGTGTGTGTGTGTGTGTGTGTGTGTGTGTGTGTGTGTGTGTGTGTGTGTGTGTGTGTGTGTGTGTGTGTGTGTGTGTGTGTGTGTGTGTGTGTGTGTGTGTGTGTGTGTGTGTGTGTGTGTGTGTGTGTGTGTGTGTGTGTGTGTGTGTGTGTGTGTGTGTGTGTGTGTGTGTGTGTGTGTGTGTGTGTGTGTGTGTGTGTGTGTGTGTGTGTGTGTGTGTGTGTGTGTGTGTGTGTGTGTGTGTGTGTGTGTGTGTGTGTGTGTGTGTGTGTGTGTGTGTGTGTGTGTGTGTGTGTGTGTGTGTGTGTGTGTGTGTGTGTGTGTGTGTGTGTGTGTGTGTGTGTGTGTGTGTGTGTGTGTGTGTGTGTGTGTGTGTGTGTGTGTGTGTGTGTGTGTGTGTGTGTGTGTGTGTGTGTGTGTGTGTGTGTGTGTGTGTGTGTGTGTGTGTGTGTGTGTGTGTGTGTGTGTGTGTGTGTGTGTGTGTGTGTGTGTGTGTGTGTGTGTGTGTGTGTGTGTGTGTGTGTGTGTGTGTGTGTGTGTGTGTGTGTGTGTGTGTGTGTGTGTGTGTGTGTGTGTGTGTGTGTGTGTGTGTGTGTGTGTGTGTGTGTGTGTGTGTGTGTGTGTGTGTGTGTGTGTGTGTGTGTGTGTGTGTGTGTGTGTGTGTGTGTGTGTGTGTGTGTGTGTGTGTGTGTGTGTGTGTGTGTGTGTGTGTGTGTGTGTGTGTGTGTGTGTGTGTGTGTGTGTGTGTGTGTGTGTGTGTGTGTGTGTGTGTGTGTGTGTGTGTGTGTGTGTGTGTGTGTGTGTGTGTGTGTGTGTGTGTGTGTGTGTGTGTGTGTGTGTGTGTGTGTGTGTGTGTGTGTGTGTGTGTGTGTGAGAGAGAGAGAGAGAGAGCGAGAGAGAGAGAGGACTGCTACTGTGGAACATGACCCAGGAACGCAGTCTCGGCGTGCAAAGCCGTTCGTAAAGCCTACATGCTCGCGGTAATGTAGCTATTCTAGTCGCATGTCCCAGATGAGCCCTCAGCCGGACCATCTGTATCTAATTTAGCCACTTTGCTTTCCGAGAAACATTCGGGATGAAAGTTTCAACTCCCTCTTTCCTAAAAAAGATTGTAACCTCAGCAGGGAACGTCAACACCGTTTAAGGGCTTAATTTCAAAACTTTCTACTGGCTTAGACATTTTCTTTCACTGTAATTAGCGTCCAACTCAAAACAATGTTTTCCGCCAAGAGGGTTCCGAACAGATTCATTTACTAGGAAGCGGAGTTTTGTAACCTTTCGCGGCCGTGCACGGCCCGGAGGTTGATTTCTCCACAGGGTACCAATCAGGCCAAGTGCTCCGAAGCAGCAACTTAAGGTGCACAACGCTAACGCGATAAATTAACGGCAGCTTTCGGAGTTTTCTGAAACTCAGGAGGATTCCACGGTTAGCTAAAATTAATCCAGACTCAGAAGAGTAAACAGACCGCCTCCCATGTTACTGTGGCTTCTGTCAAGCCACAGCTGCGGCAACAAGCTGTGGCAACAAGAGCTTTAACACATACTATTTACAAGAGCAGTAAACAAAAGGGACATACTTGCCGTTCATACCAAGGACAGTGCCGATCTTATTCCAGATGTCATCCTTAAACACATTGCTTTTGTGCTCGAGGTGATGCTTGTACTACCGAACACGATATAGCTTCAAGACGTCGGTAAGCATTTCGGCTGTGGCCGTCACATATTGTGAGCCGATGGCGAATAGCGAGTACGCTGTTGCCATGTTGGCCCCTGAAGGATGCTACCAGTTGAGGCCACGGGCGTCGCCGACCCAACTTCGTCGCCTTCCTATTGGCTGATGGAAATCGGTGGAAATTATCCGGCGGCAAGATTCGTTCCCGGACCGAATTGGCTTTCCGCCGAGAATTTCGGCAGATTCTCTGCCGCGGAAGCGGATTTCGCTCGCTTTCGCCCCCGAATGCTCGTGAACGGGCCATCAACCTGACTTGTGTAGACAATTTTTTTTTTCCCGTTCGGGATATATAAGGACTCTAAACACGATGGAGAAACAAATCCTGCAGCAGGGTTACTTTTGGCAAAGACGGTATATGTTTTCTTAGACGTGAAATCCCATTGGCTCCCACGTTCTAGGCTGCTATGCTTGTTTATGTAACAGTTATATTTAGTTTTTCTTCTTAAACACATGAAGGCATTTTACGGTACCTCGCGCATGGTATCTTGTTCAGGGAAAATTTATCGACAAGTGAGTACGCGATTGCGGGAATTAAAAGGTCACCTTTCTTTAATTTTCATACGCAGTGCACTTGCTGCATCTCAATCTTACCTTTTCGTGCTTTCCCATTTAGTTATATAGATGTGCTTTTTCTGTTCATTGCAAACGTGCATAGGATATAGCCAGCATTATATTTGCCGCTGCCATTCTGCCGACTGACGCAACATATGTGCCCTCCCGTCTTGTACACAGACGAATACATTGCGGCTGATTGTGTTCTCCTCTCACGACGTTGCTTTGCGGTATTTCACTGTTATTGCAAACTGGCATAGTAAACGAAACAGCTGTGCTTTTTCGGGATATGGTTCTATCTTTAATATGTCAGGTGTAGTCAGCAGCGCCACCCCTGTCATAAATCAGTTTCTGCTTGAAGCTTCTTCGTACTATTTAGTATTTGCAATTGTGTTTACGCTCTAATACTCTCATACGTATACCCCCTTTGTAAGCCCATAGCCAGCGTCTAGTCCCACTGTTACCATATATAGTCCATTGTCACTATACTCATCACCACAACCACCACTACTAGCACCGACAGCCCAACTAGAACTGCAGGAAGGGCGTTCCCACATTCCCCATTTGACCCGCTTATGTAGTATAGCTGCGTATCTTCTATATGCAGGTGACTTTTTAACTGTTTAGAGATCATTATTTTAAACCCTGTGAGAGATTTGTCAGATGGGTCTATGCAAATAGGTTGTGCAGCAAGGCAAACATGTACATGATAGTGCTCAGCGATTACACGATTAATTAACTAAAATTGACGAATCAGTTTTTTTGCTTTTGATATTGATACGTGGCAAGAAGGTTACCCCAACAAACACAACAGGTGATGACTTGCGTGAATGTTCCGGCGAGCGCCAGCCTTCTCTTAGCACCAACTACCGTTGCTACAGCTTCGTCTTCCTTCTGCCTCTCTGTTGTTGGTCTTCGTCTTCTTCAACGTTCAGCGACATATGTAACAATATTAGGGGCCAACATTATATTATGACGTTGCACGCCGTCAACATAAAACCTAGGTCCAGATTTTTTTCTTTATTGGTAACCAATTAGAAATATTTAACAACGAAAATATGATTTTAAGCTCATAAAGTAGGTACCTGAATAATATTTTTTTTTTAAATCGCATTGCTTGCATTTATAAAACAGCAAATAAGAAAGCCGTTGGTCTATTTGATGGCGTAAAAAGAGCGTTATATCCGCGAAGATTACACGCTCAGCGAAGCCCTTTTAAATGTGTACATTGCGCAACGCCAACTCGGCGAGCTAAAATTGGCAAATTTCTGAAGTTAAATATATCGAAATGTATTGTCCATAAATAAATTTAGAAACTAGATACAGCTTCCATGTTGATAGCCTAAAAGTTCTTAATATGTTAACCCTTTAAATCATAAGTAAAAAAATTATAACTTAACTTTTACATATCCTTTTATCACTGAGTTCAATCCTGTTCATGATGTGCTCCTTGCAGAATAATCTGACAGCACAGACTGCAACGAAGCATCTTTTGCAGTGCTTAAGATAACGGTCAGTGAATATTTAAAACACACCCGAATTCACATATTCATCATATATATACATAATAGCCTAGAAAAAAAAATAACCATAGAGGACCGTCTTGGTTAACTTTCCTTGCAACTGATTACTACAAATATGCTGTCTTAAACCCCAACTGAAAAAGCGGGGGGGGGGGGGGGGGGGGGGGGATCACCGAGGATAAGAAATATTGAAATTCTGATATTGGACGATCCATCACCCTCACGCAAGAATTTTTGATCTGGCATGAACAGACCCAGCGCATTCCGCGATTGAAAATGGCTCCTCAATTTTCCCTCTCAACTCATACGCCGGAGCTCGTCGCAACGGAAGGAAAAAAAATTATAGGCCGGGGCAATACTTACAAACACGTCCCCAAGCAGTTGGTTTGTTTACTTCCGATTGGAAAGCCCGCTCTACTCACTTCGTCTTCGCCTGCTGCGGCTTCTTTCCGACAAGTTCGGCATTACCCTGAGCTGAAGCAGCGGACGCGCAAAGCACGACGAATGGCTCTGGAGCCAACGATAGAGAGATGCAGCAGCGGTAATCAGATAATTGGCTATGAGCTTATTCATCCAAACGTGCGCAAGGTGACCGCTTACGTTTTCTGAAACGGCCCGGCCGCCTGCATGCTCCGAGGACCGGGTGCACCGGCGCTTCGCAGATATTGTACCCGCATTCTGCGATGTAAGCAATTCTCAATTACAGCTCACTGTAGCCGAAACTGTACTCGATCGTCATTTTATTCGCTAAATTTTGTTAGCGCTGCCCCAGCACGGCAAGTTAAAGCTTGCAAGTACTTTGGTATTTGGATAAACAATAACACAGACTTTGCGTGATCACAGAGAAGAAATTGTAAAGAAAGCAAAAATAATCGCTGCCGCTAATAAAAATCGCGTGCTCTGGGGATATAAGAAATATGAAGTTATTCGAGGAATCTGGAAAGGCGCAATGGGACCAGGCTTGACGTTTACAAACGCTGTACTGTGCTTGGGATCTGCCATAACTTCGGCGCTTCAAAGAATGCGAAGGACAGTCGGCAGACTTGCTTCTGGGAACATGGAGCCACTACTAATAAGACTGATCAAGGTGATATGGGATGGTCGGCGTTCGAAGCGCGGGAGGCGAAAAGTAAGGTGCGTTATGAAGAACTATTGAGGCAAATTAATGAGAAGAGCTGGGCGGCAAATATTTTCAGGTAACTGTACCGATGCAGTATTGCTATGACACGGAGGAGAAGGACTAGATGGTTTGCAAATAAATACAAATGTAATTGGAAAGAAAACAATAAAATCACCTTGAAACAAAACGTAAAATACGCAGAAAATTCCCATTGGTAAATGAGAATGCTGTACAAACCGAAGATGGAGTTTATATGGCGGCTAAGATCAAAATTCAAAGGGAAACTTTCTTTGTTTTGGCGATTCCAAAGGTAGTGGTTTACTTTTCGAGGTTAGGGCTGGGTGTTGAGGACGGAATGCTACCAGCAAAAGTTTGACAGCACAGACCACGTTTGCTACTGTTGCATGGAAAACAGGGAAACGATTTAACATATTATTATAGAATGTAAGGCACTTCGACCACGGGTGCACGATGCCGACGCAGGGAGTCGAGAAGTACTGGGGTTTCGGGACATCCATGGCGGACTAAATTATGAAACAGTGGAAGCAAGTAAGAGGCGACTTGAGGATGGGTGTAAACGGTTCAGGCAATAGTTTTGGATTGTGCAGAGGAAATAATCAATTGACCTAAAGAAAAAAATTGAGCACTCAACGTATTATGACACTTCTCATCACCCCGTTGGCAATAAACCGGCAATAAATCGTTGACTTTGTTTCTAGGAAGTATACTTTCGGCGATGGGTCAACAGCAGTCGTTCTACACATTGAACACGTTTATAAGTCGCAGTTTAACATATTTATGTCATCGTAATTCTGCAGTCAATTCTCTGCTCTCGGTTTCCTGACTGCAGTGCTTTGCATTCCTTGCAATTGTCTTCTACGTTGACTATGATGACGTCATATTCTTTGAATAGTTCTGATCGTAGTGTGCTGTTATAGTTCACATGCCTGAAAAGTTGTTCACTGTGGGCATTCATATACCCTATCCGGATCATCTCTTCACCATTTTAAAATTCTTCTGCGCAGTGCCTTAAACTGTTAAAGGGTCATGACACAAATTCCGGAACGTAAACTGTTTATTGGATCTTATCCCTGATGTGCCAAAAACAACTAAACCTCGAAGTTTCAGCTGCATCGAAGCTGCAGATATTTTTAAAACTAGCATTTTCGTTTCTTCGTGAAGAGCTTGCTGATTTTTCAACCTGCGCAGCCGGTGACATCGGCCGTCACCGCGTCGTCTGCTCCATGTTCTGCGCACGAGCAGCGTCAACCGCGGTTACACAAATCCGCGATAATGTCTGCCAAACAGCAGTCATGCCTCTTACAGAGGTGACCGCAAACTGAACTTTTCGTCAATCTCTGTTAGCGCTTTTAAAGAACCTAGGTATAATAGCGGCACCTGTGGACGGGATTCAGGTGCGCGTCGGCGCTCGAGTACGAAAGTTGAACGAGCTGACCCGCTCGAACAGCGCTGAAACCCGTCTCAAAAGCAACACAGAAGATGCGCAAATACTGGAAGTAGTAGGCGAATATGTCTACTTAGGACAGGTAGTAACCGCAGATCCGGACCACGAAAAGGAAATAACAAGAAGAATACGATTGGGATGGAGCGCATTTGGCAAGCACTCGCAGATTATGACTAGCAGCTTACCGGTATCGCTCAAGAGGAAAGTATACAACAGTTGCATCTTGCCTGTACTCACCTATGGGGCTGAAAGGTGGAGGCTAATCAAGAGAGTTCTACTTAAGTTGAGGACAACCCAGAGGGCTATGAAACGAAAAATGGTAGGGGTAACATTAAGAGATAGAAAGCGTGCAGAGTGGGTCAGATAAATAACTCAAGTTACCGACATTCTAGTAGAAATTATGAAGAAGAAATGGGCATGGGCAGGACATGTAGTGCGAAGAAAGGATAACCGATGGTCGCTGAGGGTAACAAACTGGATTCCAAGGGAAGGAAAGCATATAGCAGGGGGCGGCAGAAAGTTAGGTGGGAGGATGAGATTAAGAAGTTCGCAGGGGTCAAGTGGATGCAGCTAGCACAGAACCGGGTTAAGTGGAGAAATATGGGAGAGGCCTTCGCTCTGCAGTGGGTATAATCAGGCTGATGATGATGATGATGATATAGCGCTGTCCGACGGCGCTTTTGTACAATATTCGGCTGCCGCTCGACAGCGCAGCAGCGTAATGTATATATATGGCGCGGCGCACTACATTGGGCACCCAATACCCCGGTGTTCCCTATTAGCAGCATCGTTTACGCTGCTCGTTGACAGACCCACGTCTGGCCCTAGCCGCATCATGAAAGTAGACGATAAGCTCATGAGGCTTACAGCACCAGATGCCGCAAGCTTACAGCAACGACGCCCGAGAGCACGAAGTATGACGGCGCTCAGCTCTCTGCGTCTCCCGAATCGTCACTAGACCTAAATTACGTACTTGCCATCGAAGCCACAGCGGACGGCATTCTATAGATCAGCAAGGTGTTCTAGTAAATGGACCACTAGGTCATGGAACGTCTTTACTCTCAACGCCAATGTTTCATAATAAAGGAAATAATTATTTTCTTCGACGCCTTATCAGCGAAGAGCATCCAGGCCCCCTGGCACCGCACCGGCTGTGAGCAAAAACTCCCACCGTATGGGTCGGCATTTCACAAGACGAATTCATTTTTAAAATTTTCTTTTTGTTCGTCTATTATTATTACTTGAAAAACAAATTTTAGCATGCTTATCTGACGCTGACGCAAGGGATCCGCCTTATATATCGCTGGTGCGGACAACTTGAGAGGAAGGCACAGCCGGCGCGGCTGACGCGGCGGTGTTTACAGAGGTGTGGGCAGTACGATGGCGGCGGTCGCGCCGAAGATGAATGCCTGGGCAAGAACTAAATCGCACTTCACTGCAGACTGTGTTCTGCTTGCACAAATATGCTGAGCGCACTTATTGGAAGTCATGTTAGCGAACACAGTACAGTGTATCGGCAGCTTATCGGCGCCGGCACAGCAGCAGGAGATGCTGTGACCGCTGTTGCTCTGTGACGTTACCAAGAGGTTCACCATGGCGACCGTTGTCAGTGGGAGGAGCTTCGCAAATTGAGCCACTTATTTTGAAATAAAGAATGTGTCTATGGCGCTCAAATTTCGGAAATAGAATAACAGGGTCCAGTATTATCTGTCAGACTACAAAACTATAATATTGGATGACGGTGGCATGACCCCTTTAACAGGCTTTTCATTTTTTTATTGACATTCTTTACCTGGCCTCGAATTAACTGCCCCTATCCATGTGATCTCACCCGCTACTGTGCTGTAAACAAAAAAAAAATGTTCGTTGCATTCTTTTTTTACGCACTGCCAAGTAGATCATTTTTTGATTATGTACTTTGATTCATCCCCTTTTTTTTATTCGACGATCCTGCTGCATTCTTTACAAACATAATTTCTATTATTGGTGGTTCTTCCAAATGTCAAAATTGCGTAGCCACAAAAATAAACTACATACTATACTAATTTCTGCGCCGTTCATCTGCCATTGATTCTCAGAATACCCACCGAGACAAGTCAAATGCCAATCCCCAATTTGTCTAACAAATGTTGATTATCGATTTGTTATGAAAGTATTGGCGAGCAGGCTTCAAAGTATGATGAGAGATAATTTGAGGAGCCTTCAGAGTTTTTGTAATAAATGTTTGCAATACTGTTAAAACATACAGAAGGGAAGCAGTGTTCTGGACGCATGGGATGCTACACGGGCATTGTGAAAAAAGCGTTTGACCGTGTCTTTTACACTATTCTTATTTCCCTGCTAGAACACGACAGTTTTAGCGATAATTTAAAATGGCTTACAATAGATGCAGAGCAAGCATTTTTGTAACAAAGAGATTGGAAGCCGAATTTGGTTAGGGCGTTCGGCTTACTGGTTAGAGCGCTCGACTGCTGATCCCAAGGACATTAGTTTCGACTGCGGCCGTGGTGGCTGCTTTTTGATGGAGGTGAAAAGTAAGATGCGAGAGCATTCTTCGGTGCCTATGGTAGTTAAAGAAAGCCATGAGCTCAAAAGTTTCGAATTCCTCCAATAAGGCGTCCCTCGTAGACTGAATCGATCTTGCACGTCAAACACTATAAACCAAACCAAATCATCTTCGAATTGCTTCTGCCGCCCTGAAGATTTATTCAGCCAAACATAAAGTTTATGCTTTTCACTTATTCCATTTGTTCTGGGATCGTTCTGTGCGGTGACGTCGCTATCGTCACTAACTACATTTTCATCTTCAGCTCTGCGTGCCTCCTAAAATAGCCATCGCTCTTCCCACGAGCCGCCATCCCATCTTCCGACTAAACACAGGACAAAAACAAATTAACATCTCACGTGAAAGTCCCTAATGCCCGAAGCAATCTGTTTCCCTTTTGTTTCCTTTACTACAGCAAATATCGATCGACTTGTGGCTCCACAGAGACTGTGAACTAGACATTATTGATTTTCCTAGTAAATACGCGTGAACAAAACGGGCTAGCCGCTTCCTTGAAGCATTTGGAAAAGAGACCTCAGTCGGAGGGGTTGCTGCTAGGCGCTTCGCAGCACAAGGGGAATACAGTCCGGGCAGGGCGGGCTCTTTGCCGTTTTTTGTGCGACACGGGACTTGGCTCGCGCTTGTAACGCAAGTTGCCGTGCCTGTATGTTTTTTCATACGTCTTCTCTCACATCGTCGCCTATCGTAATCCTCTTTCTTCTCCCCTTCCCCATTGCAGAGTAGAACGTCAGATTTTAATCATTCCGGGCAACCTCTCTGCCTTTCCTATCAATAACGCCATCTATCTATCACTTAGTTTTCAAGCCTTAAGGTTTCTATTAGCTGCATTCACAGCGTTTTCTACTGGGTTTCCTTAACTAATATCTCTGGCACTGTGCAGACCGCCGTCTGCGCGGCATGAGAGATGTGTTGCGCGGTTGTCATTCACACCTTTCCTGTTTAACTCAGCAGTACCTTTGGCTACCGCTGTCGGTGCGTCATTAAGTCCTGCGGTTTGCTGTTATGGCTCGCTTCCTCAACTTGTAATAAGGACGTAATACTCTTTAGCATCCACCAAGCGCAGCCATACGGCTACTGTGAAGAAGAAGAGCTCCTTCGCTGGACGTTTATGATGAGGAAGCAGTCTTTCGGAGTTGTCGCGCAGACCATAGTGCCGTCTGAATCGCCCCGCTTCCTCGCCGGCCTCGACGCCGTCCTTGACGTGTAAAATACACCTTTCTCTACATTTGTTGGAGGTGTTGGGCCTGGAATTTGGAATTGACCTCTATGGTCCTCTACCGTACACAGCTGATGGCAATCGCTGGGTCATTGTCGCCGTCGACCACCTGACGTGATATGCCGAAACCGCCGCGCTCCCAGCTGCAATAGCCCGAGATGTGGCCGGTTTCTTATTGAAGAACATTCTCCGTCACGGTGCTCCTCGTGAATTGCTCAGCGACAGAGGCCGTGTTTTCTTATCTGAGGTCGTTCAAGCCCTGCTCGCTCAGTGCAAAATTATTCACCGGACTGGCACCGCCTACCACCCGCAAACAAATGACCTAATTGAACGATTTAATCGCACCCTCGGTGACATGCTCGCGAAGTACGTCGGGTCGAACCACACGAACTGAGACATTGTCCTTCCTTATATCACCTACGTGTACAACACTGCTGCGCAATCAAGCACGGGTTTCTCTCCGTTTTTTTTGCTTTACGGTCGGCCTCCATCTGCTCCCCTTGATACTGTCCTCCCTTACAACCCCGACTCATCAGAATGTACTACAGTAACCGAAGCTGCAAAGTAAGCCGAAGAATGTCGCCAGATTGCCCGGACGTTCACGACAGACTCTCCGTGAAGCCAAAAATATCGCCATGACATCGATCAGAAGAATGCACCGCATTTCGAGCCCGGCTCACTCGTATGGCTATGGGTTCCAACCGGCAACCCCGGCCTCTCAACAAAACTAATCTCCAAGTATCATGGGGCTCTACCGTGTCCTCAAGTGCACAATTCACCAGTGAGTTACTTTGTTGAGCTGCATACGCCATCTTCTGATTTCCGACGCCGTGGCCGCGAGACTGTACATGTGCAGTGCTTTAAGCCGTTCTACGACCCCATTGTATCGTCGTCCCCTTAAGTCGCCAGGATGGCTCCTTTTTCTCTGGGGAGCATTGTGAAGAAGAAGATGAGCTCCTTCACTGGACGTTGACGAAGAGGAAGCAGTCTTTTAGAGTTGCTGTCGCGCAGACAATAGTGCCGTCTGAATCGCCCCGCTTCCTCGCCGACCTCGACGCCGTCCTCGACGTGTAAAATAAACCTTTCCCTACACTAAAAATGAAAACTATACAGCTTTCTCAGAAACTTCGTAGTTAAATAAAAATCAATCCAAATTAAAAATAAAATTGATCAACTTCCTCAACTTGTCTTGTGGCGACAGCTGAATGACGACCGCATCGTCGTCCATCGTATACAACGGACAAGCCGGAATGAACACACGCACTTTGCGTGCGTCGTGCAGATCAGTGCAAACCAACTCGCGCTCGACCTCGCAGCGCAAATCATACGACAAAGTGTCTTTCTGTGTATACCTCATACGGCAGTTTCGTTGTCAAACCTCTCACATCAACCCAAACAAAATACATGCTTTTGGGTTTGTATTTTTGTCTCCTTACAAGATACGGACCATGAAAAGGAAATAACAAGAAGAATAAGATTGGGATGGAGCGCATTTGACAAGCACTCGCAGATTATGACTAGCAGCTTACCGGTATCGCTCAAGAGGAAAGTATACAACAGTTGCATCTTGCCTGTACTCACCTATGGGGCTGAAACGTGGAGGCTAACCAAGAGAGTTCTACTTAAGTTGAGGACAACCCAGAGGGCTATGGAACGAAAAATGGTAGGGGTAACTTTAAGAGATAGAAAGCGTGCAGAGTGGGTCAGAGAAATAACTCAAGTTACCGACATTCTAGTGGAAATTAAGGAGAAGAAATGGGCATGGGCAGGACATGTAGTGCGAAGAGAGGATAACCGATGGTCGCTGAGGGTAACAAACTGGATTCCAAGGGAAGGAAAGCGTAGCAGGGGGCGGCAGAAAGTTAGGTGGGCGGATGAGATTAAGAAGTTCGCAGGGGTCAAGTGGATGCAGCTAGCGCAGAACCGGGTTAAGTGGAGAAATATGGGAGAGGCCTTCGCCCTGCAGTGGGTATAATGAGGCTGATGAGGCTGATGATGATGATGATGATGATGATGATGATGATGATGATGATGATGATGATGATGATGATGATGATGAAAGCACAGCAAAATTCCTTTGACAGCTTGAAACGCTGTGACCTTTGCGCACACTTCTCGAATAGTCTTGAGTCACATGAGTGCCCGAATCAGGGAACTGAGTTTGGCACAGTGTTGGAAAATGTCCTCTCGACGAACTGCTACATAATGTTATGTTCAGGCGGCATCATATTGAGATGGTAAGAAAGGTACAAAATGTGTGAATGACAGTAACGCCTTCAAAGCTGCGTTTCTTTTCGCTATGGCAACATCTTATGGCTTGGAACCGGAGTTTTATAATTTTCAACATCTTAGAAGCCATCGCCACCGCTCAAGACGAGAATCAGCAAATTTCCCGTTGATCACTGATGCTTTGCACTTCTCCCATGACAAATGTGATGAAGATACCTCAATTGATCGAATACAATGAATATGAAAAGAAAATACCGAGGGCACCCATCTTACAGCTGATGTCTCGAAAAGTAACTTGTAACGCTTGGCACGATATTGCTTTCAACTCTATGTTCTATATCTTATGTCACAATCTCCAATGTTTAGACAAAATGCTGCAATGAATGTTTTCTGGAATGAAACAGCAATTTAAAGGCTGATCCACTGTGTGAATTGTGCAGCACAATTCTAGTTGGGAGCGTTGCCGAGCTTACCAAAATTAACAAACTGTCAGAAAAAAGAAGTCGGGGTGTAACTAAGTGTAAGTAAGAACAGGAGTTTAGTGATGGTAATAAGGAAAAAGAAAGACTGACATAGTCGAGAGAAAGAAGGTTCACCCACACCACAGACAAAAAAATGAGCCGAGGGGTGACGTCCCCATGTCCCAACATTTCATGTTGAAGGCGTAAGAAATTGCGACGAAAAATAAATGCATGCGTATTTTACTTCTAAACCAGTTGGTTTGCGTCTGCGTACTATCACAAGTTAGTTTCTTTGATGACTGGTGCTGCAAATAGAAGTCTAGACTGCTCAATTTTCACCTGCCTTGTGGGGATAGTAAATCAAAGAGGATTTTGCCTACTCAAAATAAATTATGCTTTTCGATATCTGTTTTACTGAATACGCGTGTGTTATTCTTCAGTGTGCTCTTTCGTAGAAAGTTTGACTCAATCGTATCAAGTTGGGCATTGCCGATAAGTGCTAAGTATGGCGCGCTCTTTGATAATAGGCTTTGCGAGCTCTGTACGACTTCTTCGCGCTTGCTGTATTGAACGACAACCTCTGCGACGCAAGAGATCCCATTCAGCGCACAAAGTACATGAGCCAAACCTCCGCATCTGGGTCCTGCTTTTCCATTAGTCAAATTTGTCAAGCAAATGGAAATGACTCCTTCGCAAAATTCCGCTGAATCAGCTGTCTTTTTCGGAAGGATGACGTTACTTTTCCGTGCTGTGATGGACCTTTTATCGTGAGTGAAGCAAATATTCATTAAACTGGCTCTCTCTCCAGATTTATTTTGCTTCGTAATCACATATCTACGGAACGACATATACCTGAAGAGACAGCATAAGGTATGCATATTCAAGCGAGTTGCTTGACAAAGTAACTAGAAGCATGATCAGCTTTCTATTTGCCATAGTGCAGTCGTCAAGATGATGACACGACACTGATCGAATTGCATCGGTCGGAGACCAATTTTTCACCCTCATTGTCATTATGCTATACTTTCAACGACAAAGTACCGATCTCTTGTCGAAATATCCGAATTTCGTTTTTGCTAAAATCGACCGCCCCGGAGTTCGTGTCTTTTTCTTTTTTTTTTTCTGGAAGTCCTGCTTTTTGAAATAGTTACTATGATGATTGACTATTGTAATAGCCGCGCCTCCGAGTACTGAAGAAGACTGAGAACACAGAGAAGTCATCTCGAAAGGAGTTGTTTTCACATTTTTGGCCCTTCAGTTAATATTACTAATATCAGTAGTCTTGAAATGATAACACAAGATGTCGTAACCTATTCTGTTTCCTGCCTCTCCTAAGTCTCAAATTAACCCAACCTTATTTGCCTGGTCTTAGCGTCCTAAACATCCGTCGACATTAAATGTTGTGCAGAGAAAGACGAAAGAAATTAAAGTAAATTCACTTTCAAGTACTGTTCAGTGTAGTGCGTTTGGAGTCGAACCAAGTTGAGAGAGGCAAAGTTATTACAGAGAGGTCCTGTTCATACACCCCACAGAAAAATGTAGACTGGTACTGTGCTGAGTGCTACATACACATGAGAACAATTCGGCCGTTAGCGCACAAAATCAGGGTTCGCGCCTTGTTGCTTCCATATTTGCCTCTGCTCACAGCAGACTAAATTTTATATAGGTATTTATTTATTTATACAATCTCAACCCTCATCAGTAGTAGCATGCTAGGCTTACCACCAGGCAGACATCTCCTGTTGCCATTAAAATATATATATATATATATATATATATATATATATATATATATATATATATATATATATATATATATATATATATATATATTGTAGTGTGGTAATCTTCATCGATATAACCACTGACATGCGTCGCGTGCTGCCGCTCTCAAGGACGAAGAAGTTGTTCGCTGCCTTGCTCTTTCGCCACGCCTGACGCTTCGCTGCGAGTCTCCCCTGAGCGGCTGGAATCACCTGGGTTCACCGAATAAACACACCCCTACAATTGGTGCAGGTGCTGCTGGGTACGTTCCCATCCACCCTGGAACTTAGAAGCCGCACGTTGACCACTGCTTCCACCATGCCAGACGAGACCACCTCGACATCGGCGCCCCTACCAACCACGGTACTGTGTTCTGGCGTTCTACGGCAGCGTGATCCATGCCTCTTCAGTGGCACGGCTGACCAAGACGTCGACGACTGGTTGTCGGCGTATGAACGTGTCAGCAGTTATAACAGATGGGACGACACTGTTAAGCTAGGTAACGTAATCTTTTACCTGACCGACGTGGCGAACCTCTGGTTTCGCAACCATGAGGCAGACCTGCCATCTTGGTCTGCATTTAAGAAGAATTTTTCGGAAGTGTTTGGCCGTCCTGCAGTTCGCAAACTCCGAGCAGAACAACGCTTGTGTGAGCGCACACAGCATGCCGAAGAGTCATTCACAAGTTACATAGAGGACATCGTTGACCTGTGCAAACGTGTCGACCCAGTAATGTCCGAAGCGGCTAAGATCGGACACATCTTGAAAGGTATCTCCGAGGACGCGTGTCAGATGCTCTGGCTGAAAAATCCTGCCTCCGTCAGTGAAGTGATTAAACTTTGCCAGAGCTACGACGAGCTTCGAAAGCAGCGCGCTTCTACCCGGCGGACCGGTTTTAGAGACGACACCATTTCTACACTAGCACTGGGTGGTTCTACTTCATCTGAGGACAGCCCTTTGATTCAACAGATAAAAGCCTTCGTTCGCGAAGAGGTCGCCCGCCAGCTATCCCTGGTCCCTCAATTACAAGACACTGGTCGCCTTGTTCCTGACATGGCTCCGTCTTTGGCCCCTACCATACGGCGTGCCGTGCAAGACCATATCGCTGATGTCCTTTCGCCCAGTTCCGTGCTCTCGCCCAGCCCAGTGCTTCCGACCAGCCCCGTGCCACCGCAAGTAACGGCACCACTAACGTACGCCCAAGTTGCGGCCAGGCCGCTAATGCCAACCGCACCTGTTTCCTACCAGGCCGCCCCTTCCAACCATCCTTCACCATCGCCTGGGTCGGCGTTCCATGTCCGTATTCCAAGGGTACGCCAACGCCCTACGAACCCTTGGCGCACCGCAGACAACCGGCCAATTTGCTACTCTTGTGGGCTGCCGGGCCATGTAGCCCGTCTTTGCCGCCAACGCCTTCCACCTTCTTGCCCTGACCCCTGGAACTACACGTACGACGCCGACCAGCCCTCGCCGAGAACTCAACCCGGTTCCGAGTTCGTTCCTCGGGACAATCAAACGTATACCTCTCGCCGATCATCTTCCCCTCGTCGCCGTTCACCATCACCGCTTCCCCGACGTTCTACCGGCGCTGTTGAGGGAAACTAACAGTCGCAGTTCCCGGGGCAAGAACTGCGCTTGGTTCGAACTCTTCAAGTCCTCCGTCTTCTCCCGCAAACGTAATACAAGTGTTCGTCGACGGTGTCGCAATACTCGCTCTTGTTGACACGGGCGCTGCCGTATCCGTCATCAGTGAATCTCTTTGCCGTCGTCTTCGCAAGGTGACCACCGCACTACCCGACTTTTCGCTTCGCACCGCTTCATCCCAGCGCATTCATCCCTCAGCAGCGTGCACGGCCCGTGTTCTCATCGAAGACGTCTTATACACCATCGAGTTTATTGTACTGGCTCACTGCTCACACGACATCATCCTGGGCTACGATTTCCTTTCCGCTCATCATGCCGTTATTGACTGCGCCCGCGCGGAAGTTTCCTTTTTACCTCTTTGTGATACCGTCTTGTGTGACGTCCCTACCCGGCCTGCAAAACTCCTCGTCGCCAGTGACACAGACATTCCTCCATTTTCTGCTGCCCTCGTTCCACTCTCCTGTGAAAGCGTTATTAGTTCGACTGTCTTCTTCACACCTTCCGACGCCGCTTCACGCCATCCCTGCCTCCTGCTTCCATTTGCTGTCCTCAAGTTCGAAGATGGCCTTAGTGCAATGTACGTCTCAAATCCATCTTCGTGCCCGTCCGTCCTGCTACGCGGCGAGTGTCTCGGTCGTATTGAAGAACTTGATCCCGAGCTTGTAAATACTCTTCCTGCAACGCCTACTTCATTAGACGTTAATGTGCTCAGCTCTTGCGATACAGCGACCGCTTCGACACCACCCGATGTTCTTCAACAAGCTATTGACGCAGATCTCCCACCCGCACAACGCGATCAACTCGCTGCTCTTCTACAGAACTTCACTTCTGCCTTCGACCTTCCTCACACTGCTCTGGGTCGCACGTCTGTCGTTACGCACGCAATCGACACTGGTACAAACGCACCTTTACGACAGCGTCCTTATCGCGTGTCGGCCTCTGAGCGCCAAGTCATTGCTGACAACGTGGACGACATGCTTCGCCGGGGCGTCATACAGCCATCTAACAGTCCATGGGCTTCTCCGGTTGTTTTGGTCACCAAGAAAGATGGTTCCATCCGGTTTTGCGTCGATTACCGTAGGCTTAACAAAATCACGCGCAAAGATGTCTATCCTTTGCCGCGAATCGACGACGCCTTGGACTGTTTACAGGGAGCCGAGTATTTCTCCTCTTTGGATTTGCGCTCCGGCTACTGGCAAGTACCGATGGCTGATAATGACCGCTCGAAAACTGCCTTTATAACACCGGATGGATTATACGAGTTCAACGTTATGCCCTTTGGCCTCTGCAATGCCCCGGCTACTTTCGAGCGCCTGATGGACACTGTTCTTCGTGGACTCAAGTGGCAGACCTGTCTTTGTTATCTGGACGACATCGTAGTTTTTTCTGCCGACTTTTCTTCTCACCTTCTCCGCCTAAAGGATGTCCTCACGTGTCTCGCCGGCGCTGGGCTTCAGTTGAATTTGAAGAAGTGCCACTTTGCCGCCCGAAAACTCACAATTTTAGGCCACGTAGTTTCTAAGGACGGCATTCTTCCCGACCCCACCAAACTTCGCGCAGTTGCAGAGTTCCCGAAGCCAACCTCCCTGAAGCAGCTTCGGAGCTTTATCGGCCTCTGCTCCTACTTTCGACGTTTCATCTTGAACTTCGCCTCTATCATCGCTCCTCTGACCCAGCTCCTTGCCGGCAGCTCCGACCTTTCCGCCTGGACTCCAGCCTGCGATAAAGCCTTCGACACTTTACGCCGCCTTTTGGTTTCGCCGCCCATTCTACGCCACTTTGATCCGGCTGCGCCTACGGAGATCCACACTGATGCCAGCGGTATTGGGCTTGGTGCCGTCCTTACCCAACGTAAGCCTGGTTACAGCGAGTATGTTGTGGCATACGCCAGCCGAACATTGACAAAGGCAGAATCTAATTATTCAGTCACAGAAAGGGAATGTTTGGCCATTATTTGGGCTATCGGAAAATTTCGTCCTTATGTGTATGGTCGACCGTTTTACGTTGTGACCGATCACCACGCTTTGTGCTGGCTTGCCTCTCTGAAAGACCCATCCGGTCGCCTTGCTCGCTGGGCTCTTCGTCTCCAGGAGTTTGACATTCATGTCATTTATCGATCAGGCCTAAAGCATACGGACGCGGATGCTCTTTCCCGCTCGCCATTGCCTAGAGATAATTCGTCTGACCACGTCTGTGCCTACGATATGTCGACTCTTACAACTATCGACATGGCTACCGAGCAGCGGAATGACCCCTGGATCAATGCACTTTTGGATTTTCTCTCAAGTCCTACTCCCGGTCATTCATCCAAAGCGCTCGTCCGCCAAGCCCACCACTTCTCCATTCGTGACGGTCTTCTCTATCGCCGCAATTATTTGCTTGATGGACGGAAGTGGCTTCTAGTCATCCCGCGTCATCTCCGTGCCGACATTTGTGCTGCGTACCATGGTGACCCACAATGTGCTCACGGTGGCGTATTGAAAACCTACACGCGCCTACGTCTGCGATTTTACTGGCGTGGAATGTACCGCTTCGTAAGACATTTCGTGCGCGCTTGCGAATCTTGTCAACGCCGAAAAACTCCTCAGAAGTCCTCTGTTTCGTTGCAGCCGTTACCCTGCCCTGCTCGTCCGTTTGACCGCGTTGGCATAGATCTCTATGGCCCTCTTCCGACTACTCCTGCTGGAAACCGGTGGATTATTGTGGCAGTAGACCATCTGACTCGCTACACTGAAACATCACCGTTACCCTCTGCCTCTGCAAGAGACGTTGCTTTGTTCATTCTCCACAACTTGATTCTTCGCCACGGGACTCCGAAGGAACTGCTCAGTGACCGCGGACACGTTTTCTTGTGCGACGCTCTCGAGGCCCTACTGAAAGAATGTCGCATCATTCATCGCACCGCTACTTCTTACCACCCTCAGACGAATGGCCTGACAGAACGCTTCAACCGTACTCTGAGTGACATGCTGGCCATGTACGTCAACGACGCTCATTCCAACTGGGACCACGTTCTTCCCTTCGTAACCTACGCGTACAACACTGCGATACAGACCACCACCGGATTTTCTCCCTTTTTTCTTCTTTACGGGCGCGAGCCAACCTGCACAATGGACGCGCTTTTTCCCTACCGCCCTGATGTTTCTGAATCGACGCCACTCTCGGACGCCGCCCAGTACGCAGAAGAATGCCGTCAGCTCGCTCGTTCGCTTACAAAGGAAAATCAGTGGGAACAAAAACACCATCGTGACACTGGTGAGGCGCCTTCATATGCGCCCAACTCCCTGGTGTGGCTCTGGGTTCCTGCCACAACCGCCGGCCTGTCAAAGAAGCTTCTTGCTCGGTATCACGGTCCATACCGAGTCCTTCAAAAAACATCTCCTGTGAACTACGTAGTTGAGCCGGTTACGCCATCTGCGGACTTGCGTCGCCGTGGACGCGAAATAGTTCATGTGGACCGAATCAAGCCTTACTACGATCCGTCTGTCCTTTCGGCACCATGAGTCGCCAGGATGGCTCCTTCTCTGCCCGGGGGGAAACTGTAGTGTGGTAATCTTCATCGATATAACCACTGACATGCGTCGCGTGCTGCCGCTCTCAAGGACGAAGAAGTTGTTCGCTGCCTTGCTCTTTCGCCACGCCTGACGCTTCGCTGCGAGTCTCCCCTGAGCGGCTGGAATCACCTGGGTTCACCGAATAAACACACCCCTACAATATATATATATATATATATATATATATATATATATATATATATATATATATATATAATCTCCACGCGGATATTTTAATCTTTGCTTTTCAGCAAACATGCAATGAAGGCTTGATCACACTCAGATGTTGTCTTTCAAAGATTTAATCTTCTAAAGCTGCCGTGAAACCGATGGATTAAAATAGGGCAGTGAAAAATGTACCCCACGGACTTAGCATTCAATGGAAAAAAATACTTCTGGTTGCTTGTTTCGGCTAATATAGGAGCAGTCAAATATTAACTATTTCGTTGTGTTCTTCCTGTTGCATACGGAAGAAGGATAAATATATTTTTTCAGTAACATGAAAAACGGGGATGGAGGAATTTCCTGGCAGGCTTCCTGTAATATCCTACTCCTTTGCAAACTGGACTTTCTGTATTCGTGTTCTCTGCCTCCAAGGGATATTCTAACTTAAATGTGAAAATTCAAATGTCGGCAAATAATTTAGTTATTAATGGCGCAATTTAAGCTTTCTTTTTGTAACAGTTGCCTTAGCGCCACTGGACAGGTGTCAGAGATGAGTACGCGTCGATCATATAATACAAGAGTAAAATTAGGATACTCATTTATCTTTCTCAACTCCAGGGCAGCACTGTTATCAAGCCTGTAAGGTAATTTCGTGGAGACTTCTTCAGAACGCGTAGAGCAAAATTATTTTCTGTTTGTTTCCTTTCAGAGTCCCATTCCTCAAAAGCAGCACCAATGAGTGATCGCGCTGCTGGGAAATTTCGTCACATATGATATTTGTGGGCACACATGTATTGGAAAAACACAATCATCCGCTTTGTAACACTTTCATTTGAAACAAACTTGACTTTCATGATATCAAGACGTCTCCAAGGACCCAGCCTTTGTTTCTTGGAACTACTTTTAAGGCTCAAAATCTTCAGTGCAACTCATTATGCATTGTCCTTAATTTTTGTTGCAACAGAATATGAGCATATTTTTATTATTTTAGGATATGCATTTAGATAATGCATGGCAGCAGTTTCATGGGCCTATGTGACGGCTCTAATTGCGCTAACTGTTGTATTATTAATGCTTCTCTGCAGCTGCTAGTAAAAGGATATACACTTCTGGCCTGATCTACCTGGCTCGACTTCATTTGTTCCGCAAGAAAATACTTAATTATTTATTACTGTTTATGTCATTTATTTATTCCTTTATGTTCCATAGAGTAGCTAAAGCACAAGGGACAGACACAAGTCTATGGAATATAACGAGTACCAAGTAGCCCGAACCCTGTTATTTATTTCATACAGCAGACTTTGCTCTGGTGGAGCAGGGTGGTGAAATAGAGCAATAGCACAAATCAACAATGCTGCAGTCAGTGAAAACCGGCAACAACAAATCCTTCCAGTTAGTTATAATCTGGGAAAACAGGGAAAATTTTAATAAATCTGTCCGTGCAAGACAAGCTGTTAGTGAATTCGAATTATAATGTCGAGTAAGCCTAGACGTTGCACGAGAAATACAGGATGAATGGTTAAATGATATATTTCAATTAGCAAGAATGGAAAGTAACCGCAAATGTAAGTGCTTTTTTTTGCTGCTCAAAACAATTTGAAGTTGAAGTTGAATTTTATTTACACAACAAATAGAGGAAACGTCGAGAGAGAAAAATCTTCCATGAGCCTGAGAGGCTCTCGAGCCCCGATAATGGATGGCAGAACTCCAACCAAAACATAAAACAATAAATACATCGCTGAAGTAACACGGTTACACACAAAAATATGGGAACATAAGATTTCCTACTTATCCTAGATTAACTTTGAACCAAGTCACAAATGTGATGCATTCTAACAATACAAAACATAGTATCAAAAATAATAACAATCCAAATATGAATGACTACATGCTATATATATTACAAGGTTAAAAAAAAACAGCAAATACCACTATCACGTATTATTTATGAGCGAGAGCCGTATTGAGATAATTTTAAATGGATAAATCGCACATCTTTCCTTTGTATCTTTTCGAGACAATTAATATTTTGTTTAGTAATCGGGTCCCAAACAATGTATGCATATTCAAGTATAGGTTTAATTAACGAATAAAAAGGACATAATTTTACGTTATATTAAGTAAAATTGATGCCGCAAAAGAAATAATAATTTGCCCAAGGCCGAAAACCAGACGATACCAATGTGCAAATTGTATAACAAATTATTAGCAACTATGACCCCCCAAAGCCTATGTTTGGTTTCTTCCTGCAATGCATGTGACGAACCTAACCTGTAAGAAAAGGATAGTGGCACCTTTTTACAAGTGAATTAAAGAAAGACCACCTTTTTAATGTTCAGCCGCAATCCTTGGTGAAAAATGCCATCAAGAGGAGCATTTAAATTGATTTGAGTTTGTTGACTTGATTTCAAAGAAAAGCACGCAGTCGTCCGCAAACAACCTCATTTGAACTGTGGTATTATTTGCAAGGGTAATATCATTTATGCAATCTAAACGAAAGCAATGGTACTAGAACACTCCCTCTAGGGACTGCTGAGGTGATGGGAAGGCAGCCAGACTGTTGCCAATTAAATGCTGCTGCGAACTGGTGGCAATTTGTTGGATAGTTTGTTATTCGTCCAAAATAAATACCTGAGATCTCAAACCGTCAAAGTTTTAGCATTATTTGGCTCTGTAAAACTGCATCGAAACTTCTACTAAAATCAAGATATAAAGAATAAAATTGATCACTTTTATCAAGGCATGAGGCGAGTCAATGTATTACCGTCCAGCAGAAGAAGCTCACTTGGGAATAGAAGATACAGAATATTATTTCCCCGAGCACTGTTATTGAGAAACTGCAGGAAGTTGAGGGTTCTTGCCATGTCATCGCAGAATATTTACCTACACCATGTAGGCTCAGGAATTCCAGTTTATAGATGGTAGCCTGAAATCTGTAGGGTTCGTCAACAATTTCCCCTCTCAGATTCAGGAGATCATACATTTACCGCATAAGCGCCAAGTAGATATCTTCAAGAACCCCCTTTCATTGTTATGATTTGATCTGCGACTGTTTTATGAACGCATGGTTAAGCAATTGGTGCAATGACTCCGCCGGGAGAACTGCTCCTTTTTGTGTGAAAGAACTCTGGGCGGCTATTTCACTGTGGCAAATGGCATTGTGCAATCACCTTTACGAAGTGACACAAATATGGAAACAATATAGCCGACGCAAATCTTAGCCTATTTGTTTCATTTGCAATTATTGGGGAATTCAATGAAAGTAACCGCGGAGGTGATGTGACTGCGATTTCTAACTGTGCGTCAATGAACAAGAGTTTCAGAAACTTTCTCTCGGGTCTTTGAGGAGATCTCTTCAGAAAGTAGTTTGCGGGAGCTCGAGGCATGATCCCGAGACTAATATTGGCAATCTATTCCGAGCTCGTTGCATTTTATCCCCCCCCCCCCCCCTCCCTTCCTTTGTCTACTTTGATCTGGCTTCCAACAATTCCAAAGAACTTCGCGTTGCGGGTAGGTGCATTAATATATAGCTGTGCTATGAAATACCTAGGCCGATAATAAATACACGATAATTTACTTTCCATCTGAACCCTGCTCCAGTTTGTGTATCATAGCCACCGACAAAGAGTTCATGCCGAATAGTTTTTTTTTTTTTAAAACCGCCCCGCCGGAACCGTTGTACACCCCGCTCGACACTACTTCATCGAGAGCGTGGTATACCTGAGAGAAATTCTGCGTGCACAAGATAATTCTCCGGAGTGGCTACCTGTACTGGACCAGCTGGCTTCAGTAAAGCCCTTTTAAATCTAGCGCTTTAGGCAGAACGTGCCTAGTGCTTTTAGCATTCCTTTTGTTTTGCTTTGTTGTTGTGTATTCAGAGTGTATGCTGTGTGCTTAAAAAATTGGTAATAAAGAAAAAGAAAAAAAAAAACACTGGGGTGGCGCAGTGATTACGGCGCTCGACTGCTGTTCCCAAGGACGTAAGACCGAATCCCGGCCTCGGCGGCAGCTTTTCGATGGAGGCGAAAAGCAAAGCGCCCGTGTGCTGTGCGATGTCAGTGCACGTTAAAGAACCCCAGGTGGTCGAAATTTCCGGAGTCCTCCACTACGGCGTCTCTCATAGCCTGAGTTGCTTTGGGACGTTAAACCCCACAAACCAACCAAACCAATCAACCAGTTTTTTAAAAACCTTTCCTTTTTCCTCTAGCGTAGCAATAACATCGACAAAGAGTTCGCGTCGAATTGTTTTTCAGAAACTTTTCCTTTTACCTCTAGCGTAGAAATGACACCGTTTCTTTGTGAACTTCCGAAATTCCAAGATTATTTCTTTTATAAGCGAGCCTGCAAGTTTGACAGTTTATTCCAACAGCTGCAGGACAAGACAGGACAGTTCTTTGATGAAAACACTACAGGCTGTCGCATTAAATAAAGGCAGCATATGACTGATAGTGAAAGAAACTGGTAACCGTCTGACCCGATTGCTCTTCCCTTTTTTCAATATCATTTCGTAGAATATATTGTACTAAAAGAAGAGGACTAGCTACTAGCAAACAGTTGAACGGGCATGTGCGTTTTTAAAGGTAACAGAAGGAGCCAGGGGAAAGGAAAAAAGATAAACGCTGCTGCTCATGAATTGATAGTTAAGAATTCCTAAATGTACGTGCCCTGATTTCACGACCGAAACCGCTGTAACTTCCGAGCACCATCTGCGTACTGTCAATACAAGTGCCCGAGTAGCCAGCTTCACTGATAGGTCATGACGGGTGCCTAAAAAAGAAGGCTCAGTGGCAGTGTACATTTAGTGCGAAGCGTACACAGCTTGAATGACCTAAAAGCTATTGCCGTCGCCGTAACCTAAATTGATAAAAACGATGTCATTGCCCCGCCGGGGTGGTGCAGTGGTAAGACGCCCGACTACTGTCCGGAATACCCGGGTTCGAACCCGACCTAGGCGGCTGCGTTTCAATGGAGGCGAAACGAAGAGGCGTCCGTGTGCTGTGCGATGTCAGCGCACGTTAGAGATCCCCAGGTGGTCGAAATTTCCGGAGTCCTCTACTACGGCGTCTCTCATAGCATCAGTCGCTTTGGGACGTTAAACCCCACAAACCAAACCAAACCCGTAGAAAATAGTCACGCGGGTTTGTGTCAAAATTATGACACAACCGCAATATGCGCAGCGTTCAGGGTGGTGCCTTGTCATTTCGCTTCTCATTTAACATTCATGTCCTAGTCAAGTCAGGGACTAGTTTGCGATAAGGATAAACCGACGAAATAAGCACCTAAGGAAAGTGTGTGTGTCCACTGAGAAGTGAGACAGCGCCTTCCTTTCGGCAAAGATCAACAAAGAATATAAAAGTATTCCATGGAATGAAAAGTTGTTGTTAAAGGCGCTTCGGGTCTACCCTTAAACCGAAGGTTGAGCTTCTCCCTAAGCCTCATTAAAAGTATGCAGTTCAGTTTATTCAAGGCAAGCAGTACTTAGCCTCTTAAAAGATTAAGTACCTGCGCATACACAAACACGCGCACGCAGGAAAACTGGAGTAGGACACGTAAATAAGCTGTATGTGCATATTTGTGTTTCCGCCGCTAGCGCCCCGTTTTTTAACCTGAACATGCACCAGCTATCCGAAGAGTTCGCGTTATTGCACCTCATTTCTTCTCCATTTGGCTCATTGCCGTATAATATTCCTCCATAACACCATGCCAACGTTTGTATTCAGCGTCCCTCCGTGTCAAATGCTTTTTACCTCCGCACGTGTTTCTCTGCATCTACGCCCCCCCCCCCCCCTCCCCTCCCCCCCCCCCCCACACGCACACAAACACACTTTTTTTTTTCATTTTTTTTTTTTCAAATTTTACATGCGCCAACCGACTCAGAGCTGTAATGCAAGGTCTCGTTTGTGCACATTACTTTAGACATTTACTTATCTTTCTGGGAAACGGCGCCCGTTTTTTCAGTGAACCAAAAGTAATCGAGAGGTTTCGCTAATTTACCACGTTAGGGACTAACTAGTTCTGTTTATTTCGTCAATTCAAGGTCCAGTGCTCCTGTACAGGGCCCACTGGTGTATGCGAGGACAGGAAAGAGCAGCACCACCCACTCCATCTCACTCCCTTCATGCTCCGTCGCTTCGTTCTGCGCTCGACTAGCCTGAGCGCCGCGCGATGTTGCTGAATAAGAATCCGCATACAGCTTGCACAGAGCCGAGCCGTACCCACTGTTTCTCGTGGGCCACAATTCGATTACGTGCGTGATGCCAGTGCAGACTTGGGGCTGACGCACCGCATCACCAGCAGTAAAGGGGGAGCCTGGGCTGCCTCCTCCAGTGCGTCGGCTCTGCTAGCAGAGGCACTCAGCCTCATCATTCCTGCTCCGTCTCTGATGCCAGAGTGCGGGATTCTTCACAGGACAGACGGCTAAAGCGACGAAAGTGTTCGTGACGCTCTCACTGCACGGAGTGGGTCAGTGATGAAGGAAAAAGAAAACCATGCTTTTAGCAGGCCAGCATCAAATAAATAGAAGGGCACGGATAGAACAGTAGCTAAACCGAGTGGTCGCAAGACACCGATATCCATGAAAGGCTAACAGAAGCGCAGCTTTTATGGAAGGAAACCGACACTGGCCCCAGCTGCGACGACCGGCGCGAAAGCTTAGCTGAAGTGCTCCTTTCCCCAGGCCGCTTTTGTCTTGAACGGCACCACGGGTACCGGGCAGTGCTAGAATTTCAGGGATGTTCCGAACAGCAGTGGGTAACGCTGCTTTATTTCCTCCGCTGTAGACGGCTGGATTGGTGACTTTGACAACACAGCGCTTTCAAGATAAATATCTCTGTCGGCACGTGTGCCCCTCTCTTATATTTGGTTCTGGAAGGGGAAACCAGACACGCGTCATTTTTGTATTTTGTTCACACGTACGTCTGACAGATTTCCCAGTTCTTCTGTTCATTGTGCCTTCAGGGAAACGAGCCCACAAAGACGCAAGCTCAAATATAGTGTGCGCCCATGTAGGTAAACTCGACCTTTCCCGCACGTGCAATGCGAAGTTACCCATTCACGAAATGTGACTATCAGAATTGGCTGGTCTAATTTACACAAATAATATTGTGTGAGTGTACGTATCAATTCAACAGCGCCTCATTTTAACACAATATTTTAAAGGCCTATTTTCTCCAAGAAGTTCCAGCGCGAGCTTTGTTGGCGTTGTCGACGTCAGCGTTGTCGTTGCGAACGGTACATCCCCTGCGTGGCTCTGACAGCTGGTAGTTGGCAGGCGACATGGAATGGCACTCATTAGTCGTAGTATTGTGCAACGTCACGCAGTCACGTGACGTGGCCGATTCGGCGGGAGCTGCTAACTCCGAATTCCCAATCATTACGGAAGGATGAGAGCAATCGAACTATCCAGCGCCCCGCCGGGGTGGCGCACTGGTTAAGGAGCTCGACTACTGTTCCCAAGGACGCGGGATCGAATTCCGGCCTCGGCGGCCGCTTTTCGATGGAGGCGAAAAGCAAGGCGCCCGTGTGCTGTGCGATGTCAGTGCACGTTTAAGAACCTCAGGTGGTCGAAATTTCCGGAGTCCTCTACTACGGCGTCTCCCATATCCTGACTCGTTTTGGGACGCTGAAACCCCACAAACCAACCAAACCAACCAACCGAACTATCTAGCACCCATACACTCCAAGTAATACATGCTACCCTTCAGCCACGCTAGCACGATCGTACGGCTTGATTAACCGTGCCTTTATACATATATCGGGGGTGGTCTTTACATACTACGGTAGCGTATGACAGTGTACTAACAAGTATGTGTGAGATAATAAAGGCATCAATTAAATGCATAGTAATTAGTAACATGTCTACTTAGGTCGGGTAGTGACCATAGATCCGGACCATGAAAGGGAAATGACTCGGAGAATAAGCCTGGGATGGCGCGCATTTAGCAAGTACTCGCCGATTGTGATGGCAGTTTACCGGTATAGCTCAAGAAAAAAGTATATAGCAGTTCTATCTTACCGGTATGCTTACGTATGAGACTGAAACATGGAGGTTCACAAAAGGAGTTCTGCTTAAGTTGAAAACAACGCAGGGAGCTATGGAACGGAAAATGGTAACGATAAGAGATAGGAAGCTTACAGAGTGGGTCAGAGAAATAACTCGAGTCAGTGACATTCTAGTGGAAATCGAGAAGATGAAATGGGCATAGGCAGGGCATGCATGTGCGAAGAGAGGATAACCGATTGCCGAAAGCGGTAACAAATTCGATTCCATGGAAAGAAAAACGTAGCAGGGTAGAAAGTTAGGTGGGCCGATAAGATTAAGTTCGCAGGAGTCAAATGGATGCATCCAGTCCAGGACCAGGTTGATTGGAGAACTGTGGGAGAGACCTTCGCCCTACAGTAAGTATAGTCCGACTTATGATGATAATGATGAATTAATCCAACGACAAAGTCCACGTACGCGGGCGTTCCCCTACATTTTTAGAGGGGGAGGTATAATCAATGCGAACGTCAAATTCTGTGTCTGCGTTGACCTTAGTTTGACCCTGTGAAATATAGCATGTCAACATGTATATTCCCTCATAATGAACGGAAGACGAAGAAGTCAGGGAGCTGTCTGGTGAGGACCGCTGGCCTTTGCGAAATATGTCTTGTTTTCTATTTGATCTCTCTCTCTCTCTCTCTCTCTACATATATATATATATATATATATATATATATATATATATATATATATATATATATATATATATATATATATATATATATATATATTTATTTATTTATTTATTTATTTATTTATTTATTTTTTTATTTTTTTATTTAGTGTAAAGAGGAAGCTGTTGTTCGAAGATGAAGAAGCTCCCGTGCGCTGTCGCCAGTGACATCGCTATCGGTGAGTACTCTGGACCTGCTCGTACGTGGACTGTTCCTGATGGGCTTCTATATCACGTCGCAGTACCTCTAATAAACCTCTCTTACATTTGGTGGAGGTGCCTCCCCATGGCTGCGCTCAACCCTCCACTTTCTGTATCAACTCCCTCTTCCACAGACTTGTTCCGCCACTCCATCGAGGCCAGTCTTCCTGAGCTTCAGCGAGCTCAACTTCTTGTCCTCCTTCAACAGTTCAGCTCCTCCTTCGACTCCTATCAAAATTCCCTGGTCCAAAATTCAACTGTCACTCATTGGATCGACACTGGAGACCTCGCACTACTGCGATAGCGGCCCTACCGTGTCTCTGCAACAAAGCGCCCGGTTATTCAAGAGCAAGTAGACCAGATGCTCCAGAACGCGCGTCATTCAGCCCTCAAACAGCCCTTGGGCTTCGCCTGTTGGGCTAGTTAAAAATAAGGATGGTTTTATCCGCTTCTGTGTAAGATTACAAAGAATGATGTCGATCCTCTTCCGCGAATAGACGACGCACTGGACGGCTTGCAAGGTGTCTGAATTATTCTCCTCCCTAGATTTACGTTCCAAATGCTGGTCGCGATGGAAGTGGTCGACCGCTCTAAAACCGCGTTTGTTACTCCAGATGGCCTGTACGAATTAACTGTTACGCCTTTCGGCCTTTGCAATGCTCCTACGACATTTGAGAGAACGATGGACACCATTTCGCGTTGACTGAAATGGAAGACCTGCCTCTGCTCTCTCGACGACATTGTCGTCTTTTCTCCTGACTTCGACACTCATCTCTACCGCCTGAAGCACGTCTTGACCTGCCTTTCTGATGCCGGCTTGCAACTAAAATAGCTCACAGATACGTCTTCTACCATCACCTATATGGATGCTGCTACGAAGTCTGCTGAAGAGCCAGGTAGAATTATTGAAGTGCCGGAAGTGTCGTCGCAGCTCGAGGCGGTCGCTTTTCAGTATCGATGGACCCACCGCTTCCAAAGCGCATGAGTGCAACCTTACGGGAGTCGTCAAGCCAATCGATGCTGGATACCGTATTACTCGTTTTAATCCGCTGACAGTGAGGCAAGCATTTCAATATTTGGCTCCAGATTGCGTCCTTCAAGTTCGCCCCAACGAGGGACCTAATCTTCTGGCAGTTACTGCCCGAACCGCGGTCGCTACTGAGCGTCGTTTACAGATACGATCAATAGCAGGAATTTCAATGCAAGCATCCGAGACCTGGCCAATCAACTGTGGCGCCGGAGGGATCAAGGGTGTGCACCTCGACCTTTCTCAAGACTCAGTGTTCCGATAAAATCTGTTCGCCGTCTAGGAAATTTCGAAAATGTCCGCATTAGTTTTGTGACGGAATCTGCGCTGGAATACTTTATTATGGGATATACCTAATACCGTGTGCATGAATACGTTAAAAACCACCCAAATGTGGCAGATGTCAGCGCTTCGGCCATGTGACTACTGCTTGCCGACTAGCATTGCGTTGCCTTTGTGGTGGAAATCACGACCGAACCACATGCCAAAGTGGCAACCTCATTTGCCCCAATTGCGGCAGGCAGCATGAGGCGGCATTTTCCCTCTGCGCTGCCTATTAAAGAGTAACCAACCTATAAGGCATCCAACAGTACCGACTACAAGCGAGCAAAATCTGCTTTAATTGAGCAAGATCAATCAGAAGCAGGCAGCGCAGAAAAAGTTCATTGACGGGGAAGAAACCACCTGAACAGTAACAGTTAGATGCTGCCAGTAATCCACGAATAAATGACGTGGTTGAATTCCCTCATCTTCCATATATGGGGAAGTCCGGTTATTATTCAAGTGACCTTGTCAGCCTAGCATAGAAACAACCACATAAAAACAAATGTACATGGGACCATGGGAGGACACTCAAACTCTGTATTTCAGGGTATGACAGGATAGCGTTAATGTCTGCCGTGCATGGCAATCCTTGCGGATGTTCTTTACCGCACAGGAACTTGGCTATTGTCTTAATCACCAATCTCTTATATTGTGCCTGTATTACCTCATAATACGTGAAGCACCACCCGACACTAATATTATGACCCGTTTTACACAAACAGTACGATCGAACGTGCCCGCATGGCACAGAGGTAGTGTTGCAGGGGTGCTGAACGGTTCAATTCCCCTCGTCCACCCATCTGAATTGGAAGGCCGAGTTGGCAGCTCTTTCACAATTGATCATGCCACGTGATCGCGTGATTTCGCACAGCTCTACGACCAGTCAGTTCCCTGTTATGTCAGCTGCCAGCTACCACCTGCCAGCGCCTTATGCCAGTGATTTTTCGCTCGCAACACCTACGCCGCCAGCGCTTTAACAAAATCATCTCTAGAGCGGAGCGCATCTGAGCCCAAGTATTTATCGTAGGAGCGATTACGAAGCCTCGTAGCTACAAGTATCCAGAATGTTTTACCTATTCCATTAAAATATATAATATTAAAAAACCTTATTTGACTGAGGCAACTTCTCAAAAATTCTTTCAATGACTTTATTGCTTCCATGTGCGGCAGCCAGCCAGGTGCTAGATCCACAAGCTTTGTAACTTCAGAATACCTAACAAATGCTTCCTTAAAGTATTATCTCACTAGTCGTGCGTGACGAGGTACGTGATGCACCGCCACCTACTTCCCCATATACTATGCAGACGCAATGCCATTGCAATATAATATGGTATACCATCCTCGTTTCCAATCGACTGGCAAAGATGACAGCGTGAGGTTTATGCGGAAAACCTTTCTTAAGTTTGAATTGGAGGATGTCCTAGATGAAAACTGCGTCCCCATATTATTTCGCCTATTTCCTTGTTCCTGTGTCGCGCTATGCATTGCGTATCTTCTTCATCAACTTATAAACACAAAGAAAACTCATGAGCCGCCTAGGCTAGACTCTGTCTTTCGCACGTCAACTTCGCACGTCACTACCACTTCCTACTACTGCGGTTAACGTGTCTACCTTAAATGTAATCAACTTATGCAAAACGTTTGAGGAAAATCAAATCAAGACGCATTGCGGCGTCCTACTACAGCACTACTTTTTCAGGGTCTATAAACCTTAAAATGCGTTTTAATTTACTTATGAGGTAAAACCTGAAAATAATCGTACAAAGACTTTGTAGTGGCAAAACATTCACAAGCATAACCGCGCGCAAAGCTAGCCAGTGGAACCTCCAGAAAAATATGTGAATAATAGGAGACTGTGGAATTTTAAATATGCATAAATACGGCTGTTTGTGAAAAACTGCTTATACACAGGAATGCATTTTCATTAAGATGTGGTGCGGAAGCATCGGATAAATGATATTTCCTTTGAACTATTGCTTTATTCCTTGAAAAGCAGTTCCGCAGCCGGCCTCTTTTGGGTGCTATGCCGACAAAGCGTATAAGCGGATGTGAAAACACTTTGTTCTTGGAATCAAGTTGCTGTTCAGAGTGTTTCAAAACATAGAACAGGGAGGAGACTTTTCTCCTTTCTACCTTGAGAGTTCTAAGGAAGGCAACCCGTACAAACAAATGCCAGTTTCAATGGCATCTGTAGGTTGTCCTACAAATTGTGTTAGAGGCTATACGTGCACGTAAATAAGAATGAAGGAATCGTGCTACGCTAAACAACGATAGTAAAATCAATAATGAGGCAAACGTTAGAATTTAACATGAAGGTATACGTTACACTCGGGTGAATATGTACGGGTTTTGCAGGTCGACCGCCATGGATATGATCTGCAAAGACGCTGAAGGTTAAGCAGAGCAAACCGTCAGACAAAATAAATCAGACGAGATGTCCATAAAAAAATAGGCAATGTGCACGATGAACATAAACCATTAAATAAAAAAGGCAATGCTGTTTTTTTCTGAAATCAGCATGACAATATTAGCAACCGCAGTCAACACGAAGAACAGTACAACGAAAATGTGTGCAGCTATAATAACAATAAAACTATGACTAAGCATAACAGAGCCAGTGTAGTGCAAAGTGATACACATGCGCTGAAGGAACCTCAGTACCTCAGAATTATTAGGGACTGAAACAGTGATGCATTCTATTGTTTAAAATTTTAAATAATTACATAAAGCTCAAATCCTGTACTGAAAATTGTCAACATTTATTTCTACATTCTGGCACCATCAAATAAGTTTGTGCCATTGAAATATTTTTTCGCTATTACGCAGGTTTGCTCTTTATTGCTGGAACAATTTATATACGTCTGGAGTTTCTGTTCGTTCTTTATTTTACATGAAAATTGGCCACAATTCAAGCATATGAAAAATGTACAAATTTAATTCAAATTTAGCTAGAAACAATACTCAGTTCTTTGTAAATATCAGGCACTAAAGAGTATTGAAAAATATAGTAGAGAGTATAAAGAGAGATATAAAACTGACAGCATGGTCTTCTTATATAGAATGGCTTAGGCCTTCTCCTTAAGGAGTAGGCGACAGAAATTCGATTATTTGCGGAATTTAGTTACATTTTATCTCATTGCACTGTCCAAAGCATTCTCGGGTTTATAAGATAATTTTCTGCTCATTGGTAGCAGGAATTTGATGATAAAATGCAAGTAACGGTGTAGCTTCTACTCTACCCTGTATTATTTTTACAGTGCGGTGCAGTGGTATTCAATCCAGATTTTATTTTTATTACTTCATTTCTCGGGTATGGTCAAAATTAACAATAATAGGTTTTTGAAGACAATTTTCCTCAAGTGCACTTACGTACAATCGTAAACAGAATGCTTTGAAGCATGATAACTTTGGTGGAATTAAATATGGCTTTACGCCTGTGCCTGAATGAGCCGAGAGGGCATTTTCTAGTCGATAGAGCCATCAGGCCGGTTGGATCAGGCCGGACGCCTGATCATCAGAAGACCGCTGTTGTTACCGCTTTTGAACAACTTGGGAATGTGAAGGAGCTTCGCAGTTTTTGTGGCGCTTTATCCGTATTTCTGATGCTTCATTCCTCATTTTGCAGACGTCGCCTACCGCTCATATGCCTACTACATAAAGACGCTCCATTCCAGTTAACATCGAATGCAACTCATCTTCCCGAACTGAAGTTGCTCCCAACTTCACATCCTATCTTACAGTGCTTCAACTTTCTGCTCCAACGAAAGTGCATAGGACGCAAGTCGTATAGGCATCGGTGCTGTCCTCGTTGATTGCTATGACGACCGCGAACATGTGATTGCTTTCGCCAGTCGGACTCTCAGTAAGATTGAGCGGAACTGCGCAATCACCGAGAAAGAATGCCTCGCGGTTGTGTTCGCCGTATGTTTCGCTGCTACCTGTGGGGACTATACGGAGAGCCCTTCGTAGTAGTAACCTATCACCATTCTTTATGCTGGTTACTCAATCTTTGTTATTCGTCTTGTCCCCTGGCCCGCTGGGCACTTCGCTTGCAAGAGTACGACTAGACGCTTTCATACAAGAGTGGCTGACGGCACGCAGGTGCGGACTGCCTCTCTCGGTTGCTACTTGCCACGACGGAATGGGACGCGGACAACTTCCATCATTACATCGTTCCTTTATCTGAAAGATATCCTGATATTAGTGCCTTCCGAACAGAGCAACACAACCAGCAACTGGAGCCAGTCTTGAATGCTGCTCAGGGCCCAACCTCGAACAGCTAGTTTTGTCTACGTGATGGCCTGCTATACAAGAAGGTTTACTCAGACACTGGCCATCGGTTCCTGCTGCTAGTAGTACCTGAAAGCCTCCGTCTTTCTGTCTTATGCGTCATGCATGGCGATCCAGCTTCCCGACACCTGGGATCAGCGAGAACTTTGCGCCGCACTCAGGAGCGATTCTACTGGCCCCGGAGACGCTACATGATTGATTAGTATGTGGTCAGCTGTCGTGTCAGTCACAAAAATGCGACTGATGTAGCCACCAGAATGCTTCGCCCTATCCCGCGTCGCGCCTTCGAGCCAGGTGCTGGTGACCCTATAGTGATGCCACTGGGTCGAAGTTCGGCGAAAAATGAGGTGACGCATGTCGCCCGCCTGAAAAAGTGTCGTCATTCTTGTGACATCTGACTCGCCCGCGGGGCTTCGTTTGCGAAAGGGGGCAAATGTTACAGACTAGATGGATGAAGAAAATAAGGAACTTGGGGTAGCAGGACGAAGAAGGGTGTGCCAGTTGAGGTGCCTTCTGACTCGGGTGCACCTTTGTTTCGGTCTGACTAACGCTGATTTACGTGGTCCCAGAAAAAGTGTTACATTATATATATATATATATATATATATATATATATATATATATATATATATATACTTTTTGTAGTTGATATTGTGCAGAATTGATATTGTACCGCACGATCGCGCTTATTTCGCATGCTAGCAAGGTGATGTTGAAAATCCTCCAAGGTAGGCTGCAGCAGTATGTGGATCGGGAGCTTCCGGACGTGCAAGCTGGGTTTCGCAAGGGCAGAGGAACTAGAGACCAAGTTGCCAACCTTCGCTGGATCATGGAAAAAGCAAGAGAGTTCCAGAAACCCATCTACTTCTGCTTTATTGATTATGCGAAAGCGTTTGACTGCGTAGATCACAGCAGATTGTGGCAAGCTATCCAAGGGATGGGAGTTCCAATTCACCTCATCTGTCTCCTCAGGAACCTGTATGAAGGACAAGAGGCCGCAGTCAGAACTGGGCATGGTCTTACTGATTGGTTTCCGATCGAGAAAGGAGTGAGGCAAGGCTGCATACTGTCGCCCTGCCTATTTAACCTATATGCAGAGTGCATCATGAGGAAGGCCGGTCTGGACGAGTCTTCAGCTGGAGTGAAGATTGCTGGAAAGCGTATCAACAACCTTAGATATGCGGATGATACCACTTTAATGGCAGAAAGTGAAGCGGAACTCAAGAGACGTCTGATGCGCGTACAAGTAGAGAGTGAGAAGTTTGGGCTTAAACTGAACATTAAAAAGACCAAGATCATGGCGTCTTGCCCTATCAAGTCCTGGAGCATCAATGGACAAGAAGTGGAAGCTGTGACAGATTTTCTCTTCTTGGGCTCCAAGATTACCTCGGAAGGAGACTGCAGCCATAAAATTAGGAGACGCCTGCTTCTGGGAAAGAGAGCAATGGTTAGCCTTGACCGCCTAGTAAAGAGCAGAGACATTAGTCTGCCAACCAAGATCCGTATAACTCGTGCTATGGTCTTTCCAGTTGTGATGTATGGATGCGAGAGTTGGACTGTGAAAAAGGCTGACCGCCGAAGAATTGACGCGTTTGAATTGTGGTGCTGGCGAAGACTCTTGAGGGTTCCTTGGACTGCCAGAAGATCAAATAAGTCAATATTGTCGACCATAAACCCTGACCGCTCATTGGAGGGTCAAATTCTGAAGTTAAAGCTCAGCTACTTTGGTCATCTGATGAGAAGACAGGAGTCGCTGGAGAAAGATTTGAGGTTGGGAAAGGTTGAGGGTCGCCGGAGAAGGGGTAGGCAGCGAACGCGGTGGTTAGATGGCATCCTCGAGGCACTGCAGATGAAGTTATGTGATGTTAGGAAGATAGTGAGAGACCGGAAAGCGTGGCGTGACATGGTCAATAGGGTCACGAAGAGTCGGACACGACTGAACGACTGAACTGAACTGAACTGATTGTGCAGAATTAGTACTATAATGGTTTTATGGAGAAAGATAATTAAATAGAAAGTAGAAGCAAAAACAACGCGCTGATCGTGAGAGTCGAACCTTCGCCTTTAATTGGGAGGTCGTGAGTTCAACTCCCACCATTGGCTTGTTATGCTCTAGTTATTCTTTTTGCCTTCAGTCGGTTATTAGGCGCCTGTATCATCAGGGGTCAAGGCATCAGAGAACAGAGGGTTGCTTCAGTTGACAAGGTTATACTTCACAACCCTGCCCTGCACTGCTGATGTAAGGTAGTGAGACAGGCTTTTGGTTATCTCATAAGATTGTCCTTTTTCGTTTTGGTCTGCAAGGAGTTATGAATTCTTTCTATATATTTTCTACATTGTTGCTTAAGCCGGAACTGTGACGAAGTTATAATAGGTAATCGTGTAATATCTAAACGTTCTAGAGCCTTCAGTTTCAAAGAGTGTAAATCAAAATTTTTACTTTGTTGTAAATCACTACCTTCCTTCACCACACTTATTTGTTTGGACAAGAATGAGCGCCGTCATTCCCACTCAGCAACCGACTTTCAGAGGTCTCAAATGTGTCCTATGACGTCAGTAGTATGGAGTTAACAATCAAGTGAAGCAACTATGAGCTATAAAAGGAAGGTCTACGTAGGGAACTGATATGTCAACAAAAATATCCATTGAATGAATACCTGTTGCCCCTCTCTAGGGCATTTTCACAGCCGGCGAACACGCTATCGATTTTCTTGTTTCCGAAGTTGTACTCCCGTGAACGGTCTCAGAGCACCTGCTCTTCTTCGATCCCTTTCATCAAGAACTGCTGTCGGCCGAGGCGCAGAGGCTTTGTAGAAAAAGTGGTTGGTCTGGAAAGTGCACTCAAGGGAACGCTAAGCTCATGCCACGTTTCGATGTAACATTTTATATAAGATGAGATTGTGAAGCAAAACGACTCAATATGTTATTCCCTCCTGGGTTCTTTCCCGCATACCTTTCGATGTGCGTGTCCCTTCTTACATCTCACCATCCCTTTGCGACGCACATGAGCGTTAAGATGAGCATAATGTGTTATAGGGAAGACAGGAGAGCTTTCATCACTGAAGAATAAGCCAAGAGTTAAGGAGAGCATGTAGCCAAGTGTGACAAAAAAAAAAGAAGCAAATGCCTTAGCTTCTGTTTTATTTTGGAAACTCTTTTTCAGAACTATAGAGTTTCTAGTTAAGTTTCTATTTAGTAATTTTTTCTAACTTATAATTTTTCTTTGCGCTTTATGCCTTCCACGATGTTGCTATGTATAAAAACGTACAAAGATTTCTCCACATCTGGCTCCCACCCCACTGTGGTCCTGCGGGTAAAGCGCTCGAGTGCTGATCATAAGGACGATGGTTTGACTTCGACCAAACCGGCCGCTTTCGGATGGGGGCGATAAGTATAGGCGCCCATGTTCTTTGCGATCTGAGTGCATGCTAAAAGACCTTGCTAGTTGAAATTTCTGAGGCCCTCCACTACAGTGTGATTCATAGCCTGAGTCGATTTGGGGCGGCAAACCTTATCACATACTTGTTTGATCTAAGTATCCACTTCGTGGTTGGATTTCCCGAAATTCTACACGATTAAAATGTATCTGCAATATATGAAATACACATTCCATTATGTCAACTGGAACTATGACGCGCATAATAAGTGCGTTTCGTATAGTTTGCAGCAGACTGGCATTCCAATATCTTCAAAAAGAACGCCATTTCAGTGAACTTTCTTGGTTGCACCCCCCCCCCCCCCGCCCGCCCCCCCCCCCCCCCCCATCCCCCCCCCATTGGCAGTCTCCGAAATATTACTACAGGTATATTGTGAGGAGGAAGTGGAACGGATAACGATGCCGCTGTATTAAGCAAGGCGAGTGCACTGTCGCTCAAGGTGCTAAAGGTAGGAACATAGTAGTGATGCAAATAACCTTCTATGGGGCTTTTAGCACGCAATGGAGGCATGAACGTCTTTGGTAATAAACCATTGAAACCTAAAGAAGAAAGTTTATCCCATTAATTCTGCATGCTTTACTGTGCTTGCAATTAAGTTCTCTGAAACAACTATAAGTTACCTGCGCGTGTACGAATAGTATCTGGTTCACAGGAAAGGAAAGACGCAGTATCGGTCACACTTGTTTGGGGACACCTTAACCACGCCGTAAAAGAAAGGAGGAAGATGGAACTGAAAGCGGAGAGAGAGGAAGGGGTGCCGTAGTGGAGGGCTCCGGAGTAATTTCGACCACCTGGGGATCTTTAGCGTGCACTGACATCGCACATCACACCGATGCCTCTTCGTTTCGCCTACATCGAAGAGCAGCCGCCGGTGGTCGGGATCGAACCCGTGGGTACTCCGCTGCAGTAGTCGGGCATCATAACCACTGCACCACCGCGATGGAGTGTGGACGGAGTGAAAAATAACTCCCTAAACAAAGAAGATTATCGTAAATGTTTTTCTCCGCCGCGGTAGTGCAGGAATAGTGCGTGCTGCAGGAAAGAGAAGGAATGGCTGTCTGAGGCGAAATTTGGAGGAAAGACGGAAGAAAATATGTGGAAAGAAATGTGAGTCGCGTCTGAAGAGAGGAGGTTGTTTATAGTATAGTTTACTTACTTTTTGTATGGATGTATGCAAGCAAGAAATTTAGGAGTAATTGCAATTTCACATCGTCACCTTCTCTTTCTTCTTGAGCGGGGGGGGGGGGGGAGGGGGGTGTAATTATTTAAGGCATATAATTACATTTTTGCTCTTTTCAGCGAAGTAATTAGTGATGTAGTTTAATTCCTTTTGAAAAGTAATTTTGCCCTGTATGTGTCTAGGGTCTACGCTGAGGTCTTCATCCTTCCAAAAACATTGCAGAAGCTAAACGTGGCTAAACCTAATATAACGTGCCATAGAACTAGTTTGGGTTGTTTATTTTGGTTTTAGCAAGCACAAAGGCGAGCAACAAAAAGAGCTAAGGTCGAAGGTGCGAAGTAAAGCTCGAGACTTCCCACATACCTCCTGGTCTTCGCATTCACCCTATGAAGTAGGGCTTTGAGACTAAAAACAATTGCAACTCATTGTTCACCACGTGGTCTCAATACTATTGGCAGCTTTGGAAGTTCGAAAGGGCTGAGAGCAAATGCAAAGAAGAAGATGGTGGAAATATATGAGACAATATCACGGTTACCGCAAAGACACCTTAGCCGATAACGCTGCGTTGACACGAGCACTTCAACACGCAGTGCTGCAGCTATGGTTTCTTAAACTGAGTAGACGCAACATTAAATAATGTCCCAAAGTACTGTCGAGCATATGAACAAACGTGAATGGTAAGCGAATCAGCTTAATTTTAATAGTGTGCAACACAGCAATTCGCAGCGCATTACTTGAGTGAGGGCTACTAACCAAAGGCTCAATGTTAAAATTGTTGGAATTCTTTTTGCTATCAACGTGCAAGGAGATCAAGCGCATGAAAAGCTAAACTACACCTTGTTGGCGTCACACTTTTCCCCAAATAGCTTTTACAATCTTTTTCTTGATCCTGGAGAGAAAGCATAATCTTGTTCCAAAGAGCTCTCAGGCGTCCCACCTCGTCTACCAGTTGTTGCACTGAAGAGCTCGTAAGAACCAAGGGTAGCGTTGGCCTTGTAGCTCTGGTTTCAAGCGGAAAGCGTCTGCAAGTCCCGGCAAAATGAGATGCCAGATAACGAGAACAACACTTATTGTTGCATCTCGTAATAACGGCTAAGCAAGATGACCTCAGAAAGAAAGGCGACACGTTCGCACAACAGGTGTCTCGACAGCGATTCTTCGGCGGGAGCGAGCGCAGCTTTAAACACTCGGGAGACCAGAGAGAAAATGGGTATGAGTCTGAAGAAACACGCGCGTTGGCCCGTATACGTTCAGGCCTAGACTTGAATTGGTGAGTCTCTCACCTGCGTTGGCGGACCTCTGCGCACAAGCAGGAATAGACGAGTCTCCCTCGAACTCCGCGCTTCGCTACCGTTCGCACATACACATGCGCGCACGAAGACTCCACGATCTAACATGTCGGAACACGCCGGGCGGAGAAAGTGTTGCGTGACGGTCTGCATCCGCTAAAATGGCTTGAAATGTCCCGTTGCACCAACTTATGAACTTGAATCCGCTACCACTGCCTCGGCAATCCCACCCGACGGCGGCAAAAACGTAACTATCTTTATGGTGCAGTCTAGTGCTAACGCCTTCGAAGTTATCCCGGTTCCTAGTGCGGTCGATGCGGCCTTCAGCGCCGCAGGTGCCTAGCCTTGCAACAGCATTTCTTGATGACTTTATGTTAATCACGTACGTTCTCTTTCTATTTAAATTTGTTATTAGCTTTGTTTGTTAGCTTATCTTACTCTATTAGTCTATTCAACCAGCAACATTGTCATTAAAGGGCATCTCTTAACGAGAGCTACGTCTGGAAAGTTCTTTTTTTTTTTTTTTTTTTTTGAAAAAGCTGTCTTTATACAACTGTGCAGGGAGTGCACATTTATACAGGAAACAGCGCAGTCAGTAGAAGGTATTTGAAATATCCTTAAAAAGGCTTAAAGGTTTTTTCGCAAACAATTTTTGTTATGTTCTACCATTCACTATTGGCATGCGACGTATGATCATTTAAGCCATGTTTATTACAATACGTGCTCTACACACTGTGGAACCTACGCCAATATGAGGCAGTAAGAAGTGCGCGCGCTGTCTACATGTCTTCCTCTGCGCCCATCTTCCCACGACTAGTTGCTCCATAACTGAGAGGAACAGCGAACTAATGCACATTTGTGATGCATATAGGAAACATCATCCGGCTGGGCGAACACCATGTTTGCGAGTGGCGCGGTGCATCATTTCGCAGCAAGCTTTCGTACTGACGTTCTCTGCTAACTGGAACGGCGAACTAAAGGCTCATAATTATATTTTCCAAAAAAAAGGCAACTATTTTAAAACAGCTAGACATCGTTAGAGTATTTGAGGTACTATTTGCTATGCGCAAGCAACTTTGATTGGAAAAGAGAGCGGTGGGTTTCATACCACTGCAAAGAACTTGAGGGATGGGGTACAAAGAGCGCATCATTGATAACATGTTTTGCAGCATTCATGGAACTTATATAACAAAGACCACAACCATGGACAGCACACTTCTGTTTATGATTAGAGCAGTGGTTCTACATATCGCAGGGAAAACAACATGTTCCACCTTGCATGTAAAAAAATGGCAGTGGCTTAGCTCAGCTATGCAGGATATATGTAGCGAGAAGTGAGTTTCCCTCGCTGAGCTTGTTGTGGTCATGTATATCAATCAGAGACATTCGGTATACACATCTTTTATGCATTTTGCATGGCAGAGACGAAGGCTGTCCGATGATCTGTGAAGTAGCAATCAGCGGTCTCAATTTTGTCTATACAGTATTTCGATTTGGCAAAGTCTCCTAACGCAGTCTCATGCATTCGATTACTCACCGTTGTCAAGTCCATTTCGTGCCACAGTCTCTTGCACACACTACACGTATCTAAACGGATTGTTCACAAACTTTGCTTCAAATGTCCGGGTCACAGATGCACATTCGGAAACTCGAATGGAGTGATCCGTCACACGACGTACCTTCAGACCTACTTCTGTTGATTCCCGTTGACTAACTCTTACATAGGCCCCATATCGGCGGCTATAGGCTCTGTCGATTACGCTGATCAGTCTAGCATCATCGTTTGGCAAGCCGTTCCTCTCTGTTCGGGCATCTCCGCTGCTCTCTTGGACTTCTTACGCTCATTCCCTTTGCTGCTGCTATGCGCCGCTTTTTACGCTCTGCCGGCGGCTGCGCTTCGGTGGAGGCGAAACGGAGAGACGTCCGTGTGCTGTCCGATATCAGTTGTTGTTGTGGCTGTAGGAAGAAGGAAAAGAAAATGCACGGGCCTGCTACTGGCTCTGTAGCTAAGCCACCTCCGCTGCCTCGTGCGCACAGATAAGAAAATAGATGGGAAAGATAAAGAAAAGGGAGAGAAAGACGCGCGTCGCAACAGCCATAGTCCACCGGTGGCGGGTGCAATGACGGCCTACGACAGATGAAACTTCGATGGCAGGCTAGCCCCCGCCGCAAGCGGCGGGGACCTGTCTCAGCCCCATCAGGGCCAGGAGCAGCCACCCTCCCTACCCCCTATCAGTGCACGTTAAAGACCCCCAGGTGGTCGAAATTACTCCTTAGCCAACCACTACGGCTCCTCTTTCTGTCTTTCCACTTTTCCACCTTCCTTCTTTCTGTTACAGCGCGGTTCAGAGGTGCACATAACAAGTGTGACCAATTTATTATTATTATTATTATTATTATTATTATTATTATTATTATTATTATTATTATTATTATTATTATTATTATTATTATTATTATTATTATTATTATTATTATTATTATTATTATTATTATTATTATTATTATTATTATTATTATTATTGTTGTACTCTGCACCTCGGTGTCTCCGTTTGGCAATTCGGTGCGCAGCTCTGAAGTCACTCGGCTCCTCTCACATGCACAGTAGACCGCGAAACACCTCGGTCGCAGGCGAGCGGCGTCTGCTCCGCGGTCGGCACGGCGCACCATCTGCGCGGCTGTGACGTCACTCGGCTCCTTGCGCATTCGGAGAACTGGTAAAGAGAGAGGTACAGCGAAACGCCAAGACTGCAGGTAATGTAGCTCTCGCTACAAAATAATAAGCCAGTATCATGTTCCCGATGCTATATCTATAATAGCTTGTTTACTGGCCAACAGTCATAAGGCGCCCGAGAGGACCGCGCAGTTTCGTCGAAAATTCGCCACTCAAGTGATGCCCTATAAGCTGATCATTTTTTCAGCAGCTCATTAACTCTCTTCTGTGAAGGAATAGCAAGAAAAAGTGCAGCTGCTTGAGCCCTTAGTTGCGCTAGATTTAGAGCTTCATTATTTCACCAAAACACTCTGAAATAGAAATGCGAGTCAAATGAGATATTTATTTTATAATGAATACTACTTCTTTGGTGCGTTCTTGACTCTTTCCAGCCCACCGGTAATCAATGAAACTTGAAACTCCGGCTCATATAGACACGCCATGGAAATTATTGAGTCATATTTTGTCTGAAAAGCCCCGCTTGTTGGCTGTCTCAGCATAAAAGCGGAGCAGCACACATGTAGAAAAGGCTAAGGAAGGGATTAGTCGGAAACGATTCAAGGTCATACTATGATTAAGCTTTGAATGAAGTTTAATACCCGTAAACAAACCTGTCCAATATTTTCTCTGAGCCTGAATATGCGATGCCAAAGTATCCTCATTACATCGCAATTCGTGTAAAGTTGCTATTTGCAGCGGCTCAGTCACCGGGCACTGATGAAATTAAATATTTTTTCTCTGGCGGGGCTTAGAGGCGAAACATTATCTGGTCGAACGCGTAGTCTTTCCACCAGTGTCAATTTACTCATGCATAATATCTTGTTTTGAAATGATATTTTGTGGCTGGTTGAGTGATGCGTACCGAGTAATGTGTACCAAATGACAGAAAATGTCATCAAGGCCCTACACAGTGGGCTACAGTATGACGTATTATTTTTATAAGCGTGCGATATCTGACGGCAATACATCCAGTTCCCGAACCGGCAGGCACGTTTTCCTTTTTGGACAGCACGCTGTGAAAACAGCCCCTGTTTAACCGCTCCCCTCAAGCTCACTAAATTTTTAAGCTCTTTTGTAAGACACTGCACATAGTTTCTTTAGCATACAACATTTATGCATCGCGCCTCAAATTCTACTTTACCACTTTTTTTTTATTTCTTTCTTTGTTTATTTATTTGAACATTTGCAATTTTCTGTAACTCTGTCTTTCTATCTTTCTGTCACTAAATTCCTTCGCCATGCACATTAGACGGTGAGCTAATTTTGCCCCTTGGCTGTATCTCAAACATTTTTTCCCTTTTTTTTTTCACTCTAAGCAGCATCTCTCCGTCGTCGCAAACTTCTTTTAGTGTTGCAGGATGGTGAAGTTTAGTGATCGTACGGGAGGAAAGTAAGTGCGACAGTAGACAGGACAACGCAACTGATTCTTTTACTGAAATACACCCGTAATATATAGGGACATCATCATACCACCTTATAGCTGCCGTACCCGTCAGAAGGCCATATAATTATCTGGCGATAAAATTCATGTCTAACATATATTAAACACCGATTACTTTTTAAAAACAAAATGGCACGTGGTATAAATGGCCAAAGCAACATGTAGGAATGGATAAGAAGATAGTGAAACCTAAAAGCATAAAACCCAACCCAGAAAACACACACACAAAAAAAAACACATGTAACATCCTATATCTTCTTCATTGCTTCGTGCACTAAGCATCTTGTGTCACCGCTGAACAGACAAACAAAAATTATTTGGTGATTGGAACCGAATGATAAGTTTGAAGGATTGTGAAGGGAAGATACAAGATAAAAAAGCATGAACCAACTAGCCCAGCAACAAGTTTTACTTCAGTTTAGTGATCTTTGTGGAGAAAGCATGTTTCTGATGTCATAATGCTTTTTACTCTTATTCTGTGCATTTTCAACTCCACTTCAGGTGTACAGGTGTATGATTATGCCAGGACATTATTCCACGCCTAAGATCCTCCAGATGTGCCCTCATTTTCTCACTGTGCTGGTGCATTCGTACGCCGCCAGTGCGTCGCTTTACAATTGAGTTTGTGCCCGTTAGCGCCAGCATTCTTTTTCAGAAGCTAATGATTCAATAAAGCGCATGAAGCGCTTCATACTGAGTACACAATCCCAGTAATTCAGCCGGCAAGAAAGCATAACGCTTGGTTTCAATATATCCCAGATAAAATACAAACCAATAACGCCTTATATTTGTTACATTCAAGTTAATATGAGAGAATGAAGTTTAAGCCAGAACACGTGCTTTTATATCATTGCAGTACACGCGACGTGCGGATGGTTGTGTATTGTGTGGGTGTAAAATGAATTGGGTATCTGCGCGCTCATGTCTGTAAAGTAGAAGGTTGGGCTAGTTGGTAACGAGTAAAATAAAAACGACGCACATAAAACACAAAAACACGGAGAGAACGCTCTTGGCCGTTTCGTTCTCTCTGTGTTTTCATGTTTTTTGTGTGCCATTTTTAGATGCCACGTAGGTCGAGGAGGATGAAGCACGACCTGGGTTGAACTTGATGACAGCACAGGAAGTGGATAAAGACTAATAATGGTGTACAAACCTAATGAAAGGAGCTCGCTAAACTAGGATCCTATTGCAGTCTTTCCAGCTTTATAATTATGTTAAGCTTCGTTATAAGAAACCCCTTTTTTAGCCTCTCTGTAACATAAGCTCACGCCGATATTTTAAAAAGCCACACGGCCTTAGCCTATAAAAGCAAGCAGCTGACGTCGCTCTCAGCATAGTACATTTAATAATTTTATTAAAAGAGGTAGCCAGTTTTGCTGCAACATGGAAAACTATTTGTATAGCTATTGCAGATTCACGAGAAAAAGAAACAAATGCAGAAATTTAGGGGGCTAAAACTAGTACAACGTGAGAAAGCATTAGATTGTCGTTACTGATGCCATGAACGAAACCATCGGCCTATCACTGCCCGACCATATACTGCCAGAGGCAGTATAGTCAGCAGGATCGTGACGTATGAAGCCCAAGTTGTCAGGAGCAGCATAGATCAGATCCCCGCTTTAACCAAGTCGTGCGAACGTCCCAGCGTAGTCTAGGGTAGTGTGTCAAACACAGGATCCAAGGTCCCGCAAGATTAGATTCTGTTCTCAGTCCCCCCCCCCCCCCCCCCCCCCCCCCCCATCTCAGCAGTGAAGTCCGAGTTGGCAGCGCCTGCCATTTCAGCAGTGACACGTGCTCTAGATCGTGACAGCTATGAAAATAGTGAGCCAGTTCGACCTCGTTAAATAAAAAAAGAACCAAAACTAAGTCGCATAGGCAAACGTGTAACCTTCATTTCTATTATTTGTCATTGCGTAGCTCACCGATTTGAGCAGTGGCCACTCATGCGGGTATAGTAAGCACACACGTCTCTCTCGTTCAAATAGCTGCTGAGAGCGATTTAATGTGAGAGCATATTAGCCGCAATCGCTTGTTCTCTGTTCATAATTCCACGGCTCTCTTGATAAGCTTAAGAAAAAAGAATCACGTAGGAGGTCGTTGGCAGCAAAAAATGAATTGGTTATTTCTATCGCATCTACAACTATATGAAGCGCGTTTCACCGAAATGTGAATAATGCACATCTTGCCGCATTTCTCTATAGTTAACTGGCTGATTAAGCGAATATAAAGCTACTCTGAGGAGCTCCTGATCAAACCAAAGAATGTGGTTTTATTTCAACCGATAGCTGCCTTCCGTGTTTCTAATTATTCTCTGATGCAACGTAAAACACTCTGCAACGAATCCTTTTGATGATGATAAGGAGGCATAGAGTCTTTGCTCTCCAATACCGCATACTGTCCCTAGTACAGTGTCAGAAAATTTCACAGGCACCTAGCTGAACACTTTCGGTGTGTATAATGATGTTGTTTTGCGCTTAAGAAGAGAGGTAGACTACTCTTAGGTAATTTCCGAGCGTTATAATAGTGGGTTACGGTCCTGGGTTCTACGCGATTGCTCACTTGAGTTTCAGGAGAACGAGTTGTTGTGGCTGTAGGAAGAAGGAAAACAAAATGCACGGGCCTGCTACTGGCTCTCTAGCTGAGACACCTCCGCTGCCTTGTGCAGACAGAAGAGAAAATAGAGAAGAAAGAAAAGGAAGAGGGAGAGACAGACGCGCGCGAGAAAGATGGTGCGTTCGACTGTGCAACACAATGTCTCAGGGTTTCATGTCATGTGCTGCTTGGTTCTGCTACGGTGGACGCTTATCACGGTCACAAAAAAAGCTATATCTTTGCTACTTATTGCGGCTGACCCTGTTCTGCAGTCCCGCGTCGGCTACGGCGAAGGAACTGCACGACCTCTTTGTTTAACTGCAAAAAAAAAAAAAAAAGAAAAAAAAGAAAAGGCCAAACGTTCAGGGTCACGTTAGTTACACTCGGCCTCGTCAATGTATCTCGCTGTAATACCACTGCCAGCACCGCCGCTCAATTAGACAACTGACTGTTAACAGCGTATCCTAAGCCTAGCATGGTCTAGGTGACCTGGGCTCTGAGCATTAAGCACGTGAAGCAGGTATTTTGGCAAGAGGAACGCTCGTGCTGCAGCATAAGGGCATTTGAGGACTGCTGATGAAGGTCATCGCAACAGTGCGCCATGTAGCAGCTATTTGAAGCAAACAGGCACGAACCTTTTTACGCAACAAGTATAACGTTTAACTGAAATACAAAATCAGTCCGTGCAAAGCGCCCGTCATGTGCCGATAATCCCGCACCACTGGAGCGAATAATTGATGGAATGGAAGGAAGTATTCATGAAAGGAAGCATTTTCGATGAGGTCTGCGATTATTGCCTTCGCTTGTTACAATGATCACCTCCAATTATTTTACGCAGCTGGGTTTCTCAATTGCTGAAAGGCTGTTAAACTTTCGAGCAGGTGTTAAATAACCGAAATAAAGTGATACGACTGCCCTCACAAGTGGTTAAAATGATCATCTTTTGCAGTTACATACCACTGTTATGACACTGCAAAGCTTTCAGTGCTACCACCAAAATTTCCAGTAGGTTTTACTTAATTAATCTTCAGATTCGGACACAAGTACTTGATGGGTTCATAAAATAAATGCACCATCCCGGCTGAGGCGGCCGCATTTCGATGAAGGTGAAAAGCTAGGAGCCTGATGGCTGTGCAATAGCAGTACACGTAAAGAACTCCAGGGGTTCGAAATTTCTGGAGCCCTCCACTGCGGCGTCGCCCATAGCTTGAGTTGCTTTGGGACGTTAAACCCTATAAACAAACCAAAAGAACGCATCAAAGAAACAATAGGCTTAGTAAGATGCATCAAAACCGATCGTCAGGCGGTTTCTTTATGCGAGAACAAGCTTGCAATATATTTAGTGCATAGTCGGCGTACTTTTACTGTGGAAAGGAGGCTGCAGCAGAAACTAAGCAGCCCGGACACAGCGAAACCAACAACTGAAATTTTAATCAAACATCACTTGCTTATACGGTGACTGTTCTTTGACAAGAAGAACTGACATATCCTATTTTTTACTACCTTGTTCGTCCACGGGTTGAGGCTAACATATGCAGGTGCCAGTGATGTCTGATAATTGAATTCTTTTCTTTTCAGTTATACTGAAAGTTTGCTGGCACACGTGGTACAGGTTTTTCCCATTTTGAGGGCTTCATTTGCACCCCCTCCCAATTTACATTTCACTTGTATGCAAACCAGCACTGTTTTCTAGCGCAGCAGCATTATCTAGTTTGTGAAATAAATTTTTCTATCCACCATTGTTTCTCGTTTTTTGACTTTTGTATGCTGCCTGAGGCTCTCACTAAGGTACGCATCTACATGTAGGACTTATGAATCGTTTACCATAGATTATCAGCATGCAATAAATGACTACGGGTAGGCGGGTGGTTAACCGCGGTGAGCTTTCATTTATAGTCTGTGTTTACACCCCTGCAGATTCTTGCGAGCTTTTCAAGTTTTTTTTTTTAGGTGCAGAAAGGATTAGGGCTTCATGGTCATCCTCGCAAGGAATGCAGAAATCAAAGTTATGACAACTCACCAGACTTCTTCAACGGGCGCAAAGCTAACCGCTCTTCGTGTCGCAGTTGCGCATATCAGTCAGTACAGCCCCCAGCAGTCGTCTATTTTCACAGATTCCAAAGAAGCCCTGCAAGCCTTACAAACGGCTCTTCACTTTGAAGCCCATGAGCGACTTGTTGCGGAAATACGACAACTTCATTAGTATGCCATCAATAAAGGTTACGACATTATTGACCAGTGGCTTCGCAGTACACAACGGCACAGCGCGCGGACGAGGTCGCACGAAACGCCCACCAAAACGGCGATTGTGTATCGACCTCTTTTTCCAAAGCAGACGCAGCGAGCAGGCTTCGTGCACTTGCGCGGGAGCTCGCGCTCGCATTGTGAAATTCTGGCCAGTTTGCGAACTCCCGCTTAAAATCCTGTAGCATGACCTGAAAGTCCGGCTTCCACCAGGCCTATCCGACGTGAAGCAACTTTGCTGCGCCGCCTGTGGGTTGGTGTAGCGTTCGCCAACTATTATTTATTTGTGATAGTATGGCTAATAGCCCTACATGTGCTACTTGCGCGTACGACGAGACTATAGCCCACATTCTTTGTAAGTGTCCCACATACAATGCCGAAAGACAGTCTTTCTTCCATGTGCTGGAGCGTCCAGATGGACGAGCGCTGACAGAAATGAAGATTCTAGGCAACTGGCCGCGGCGATTGTCGGCGGTGAGGGCTTCTCAGGCACTGCTCCACTTCTTGAGAGCCACGGGCCTGCGTGATAGGCTGTGATTTTGCCGCACGCTTTATACTGACTTCATATTCCTGTAACTTCCTCTTATCCTTCATCTTTATATCAACTCACTCCCTTCTCCCAGTGCAAGCTAGCAAATCGTTTTCTTCTTTGGGTTAATCTCCCTGCCTTTCCTCCTCCTCCTCCTCCTCCTCCTCCTCCTCCTCCTCCTCCAGGCTCAGGAAAAGGTTTTTCAGGCACAGTTGCAGGGTTTGTCAGGTAAGGCCGTGCTTTTTGACACTGTCCTCAACAAACCCTGACCACATACGGTATACGGTACAGTATTGCTTAACATGTGCGACCTGCCTTTTTAACGCAGGATACCATGCCTTCGCTGTTGGTGTCGCGCCCTGAAAGCATTCTAAAAAAGTGCACCGCACTACCGATTAAACAGGAGGATTTGTGCAAAGGAAGCAGGCAGAAAGGGGAGATTATTTCCCTGTTCCGAGGGATCTCCCGCAACCTGAAGGAAGTCGGGAATGGAACTGGCGCAAAAATTCGTTTTTTTTTTTTTTTTGCACTTGAAAATCTCTTAGCTCTTAACAATCGCCAGGAGAGTAAATATTGTGTCCACTACCATCGCTTGCTCAAAGCTACATCGAATGCGTTTCATTGCTCGTGCCCTAGAATCCAGACATTTATTCCATACCGCTTATCTGTAGCAAAATATACGTAGATCATACAGAAAGGCTCCTTGTTGAGAAACTAAGAGAGCATGCCAATGGTGTGGAAATGTTCGCGAGTAGCGAAATTATTGAACATATTCGGCAATGTCGCATTCCCAGTCGTACGCTTGGAAAAAGCACAGCTATGCATAAACGTAGAAGGGGACTTGGAGGGAAAATTAATCAAACCCTCGAAAAGAAAAACGGCTACACGATGTGTGTCTGGAAACCATTAATATCAATCACAAGACAAAAAACTCGCAATCTCAGATACCGCTAGTGCATTATCTCGCATGCAATTTTAACCGGTAGATGAACAAGGTAATTTAGGGTATATAATATTTCTCCATGTGGCTTTCCTTGTTCTTGTTAAATAACCGTTGGTATATATAGGCGAGTGACCATTCAATAAAATTCGATTCAGTTGTAGCACAAAGTTAGATCTACTTATTTTACACTATCGCCGAATTTCAGCACTATAAGATCGGCTTCATTATAGACTTCGCATAACAGTACAGTGCTTCTGGGTACACCAATGGATATTTAAGAAATGTTTGAAAGTTGTGCTAGTCGGTTTTATTCGAAATGCCATGCGCTGACTAAAAAAAATTAAAGTGCACTGCAGAATCTGCATTTGAGCAATGCGAAAGCATGGATGCTTTCTTTTTTTTTGTATGTTCTTTTTTCCTTTTTGGTGTTCTTGAATTTGGGTTCTTTTTTTGCGACTGTTTCGTTGCGCGCCCTCTCCTATGCCCTTTTTGTCTCTAATTCCGGTTGCGTGACGTCACATCCTTGACGTCTACCTAATAGACTGGCTCAATTGCCTATTTTAGTCATTGATATATTTAAATTGCGCGCCAGTAACTTAACTATTTTAATCTTTGATACATTTAACTTGCGCGCCAGTCCCTTGCTATGTCATTTTTGTCTCTATTTCCGATTGCGTGACGTCACGGATTGTTTACATACTTTAGTCTTTGCTACTTTCAAATTGCGCGCCTATCCGTTACTATACCTTTTTTTTTGTCTCTACTTCCAGTTGCTTGACGTCACATCCTCTACGTCACATTAATTCACTTCTTGTTTACCCCTTTTAGTCTTTAGTACTTTCATATTGTGCGTCAATCCCTTCCTATCCCCATTTTTGGCTCTGCTTCCGATTGCGTGACGTCACTACCTCTACCTCACATTAATTCCCTTCCTGTTTACCCATTTTAGTCTTTGGCACTTTGCCTATGCCCTTTTTGGCTCGACCTCAGGTTACGTAACGTCATATTTATGGCGTCACCTTAATGGACTGATTTAATTAACTATTCAGTATTTGATACATTTTACGTCATACATATTGACTGACTTAATTACCCATTTTATTATTTGATACATTCAAATGTAGCACCAAGCAACTGGCTAATGAGATCATTTTTGCCTTTACTTTTACATATGCTGCCTCTGATTAATTACCTAGTTAGCTTATTGGCATAACTATTTTTTCAGACACAACATTACGTCACCCTCTATCAATTAACGCCACTCATTAAGCTCTACCATTTCTAATTTACTCACAACTGCTGCGGACACGATTTTGCAGACAGGTTCTGCTGACGCTGTCTGCGGAGAGAAATCTGCGAAAAAAAAAAAAGAAAACAGACTCTACATAGATACTCTTGAAGGTATGTTCTAAGAATAAATTGTTTATGAAGCCTGCACTCGAGCGATTGCTTTCTGAACACGAATTTTGTATTGATTAGGCGAGTTCATAAAAAAAGAATCAAACCTTCAAAGTATACTGCGCACACAAAAACAAGGACGAGATAGGTACACACAACAAGCGCAGACTCGCGACTGTATTCAAATGGAAGAAAACACATATTATATGCCTTCAAGCGTCATATCTAGGCCCATGCGCAGTTCAGAAATCTGCCTTCTTTTTTTTTAAAAGGTTGATCGAACGGTCACTTACTCAATCATACGCACGCTTACTGATGAAAAACGCCTCGGGAAGTTCACATGCGACCTGATCTCTGCTTCTCTTTAAAATTTCTGTTTTCTATAGCAAAGATAGGCATGGCTTGTCGCGTGTAGCTTCCGGACAAGCGCCGCAGTGTAGGGTCGACCCTGTCTTAGCCTTCATAGAAAGCTGGGCCGGCTTGCACGATAAAGTTGGAGCTAAGTCCAGACTTAAGCGGTCCAGACTTAAACGAGCCGCACGCTTCGGTTCGGCTCGTGTTCACCATAGTGGCTTCCCTGAACGCCTTGAGCAACCACTTGGGGCATTTTTCCTCGTAGCACAATCTTAAGCCGCAAAAAACAATGGCACGGATTTTACACAGTGCAAGATTGATCGAATGTTTATATCTTACCGCCAAGACAGGGCCAGCGCATCCCTCAGTTCAGGCGTTCAGTCGTGTCCGACTTTTCGTGACCCTATGGACCATGTCACGCCACGCTTTCCGGTCTCTCACTATCTTCTTAACATCACATAGCTTCATCTGCAATGCCTCGAGAATGCCATCTAACCATCGCGTTCGCTGCCTACCCCTTCTCCGGCGACCCTCAACCTTTCCCAACATCAAATCTTTCTCCAGCGACTCCTCTCTTCTCATCAGATGACCAAAGTAGCTGAGCTTTAACTTTAGAATTTGACCCTCCAATGAGCAGTCAGGGTTTATGGTCGACAATATCGACTGATTTGATCTTCTGGCAGTCCAAGGAACTCTTAAGAGTCTTCGCCAGCACCACAATTCAAACGCGTCAATTCTTCGGCGGTCAGCCTTTTTCACAGTCCAACTCTCGCATCCATACATCACAACTGGAAAGACCATAGCACGGGTTATACGGATCTTGGTTGGCAGACTAATGTCTCTGCTCTTTACTAGGCGGTCAAGGCTAACCATTGCTCTCTTTCCCAGAAGCAGGCGTCTCCTAATTTCATGGCTGCAGTCTCCTTCCGAGGTAATCTTGGCGCCCAAGAACAGAAAATCTGTCACAGCTTCCACTTCTTGTCCATTGATGCTCCAGGACTTGATAGGGCAAGACGCCATGATCTTCGTCTTTTTAATGTTCAGTTTAAGCCCAAACTTCTCACTCTCTTCTTGTACGCGCATCAGAAGTCTCTTGAGTTCCACTTCACTTTCTGCCATTAAAGTGGTATCATCCGCATATCTAAGGTTGTTGATACGTTTTCCAGCAATCTTCACTCCAGCTGAAGACTCGTCCAGACCGGCCTTCCTCATGATGCACTCTGCATATAGGTTAAATAGGCAGGGCGACAGTATGCAGCCTTGCCTCACCCCTTTCTCAATCGGAAACCAATCAGTAAGACCATGCCCAGTTCTGACTGTGGCCTCTTGCCCTTCATACAGGTTCCTGAGGAGACAGATGAGGTGAATTGGAACTCCCATCTCTCGGAGAGCTTGCCACAATCTGCTGTGATCTACGCAGTCAAACGCTTTCGCAGCGCATCCCTGTATTTTCCTAATTTCTCGACTTAGTTACGGGGCGTCCTTGTGTCTTAACTAAGGCGGCCTAGAGTCGTAATCGCACAAGCGACTTATTCAAGTCAGGACTGAAGCCCAGTCTTGACATCAGTCTTAAGCGGCCATGCTAGCGGCCTAATCCTTTAGACTCCAGTTAAGTCTGGACTTAGCTACGACAGTCTTAAGATCGTTTCGTGCAAGCGGGCCCTGGTGTTCCTTTAAGCGGTCATTTAAACATATGCCCGTCTGACCGATCTACGCCCTTCCACATGTTAGGGGAACCTCATATACAACGCCTGCCCGTCCGACAACTGACATATGGGTTGGCATGACGATTCCCGCAGTCTTGCGTATTTTTCTCTTCGGACATGATAAGCGGGCATAACGAGGCCAATTTTCACGGTGCAGACAGCACCACCGGCACGTCGTATCTCTTCGCCATATTCTTCAAGTTGTGGGAAACCCTGTAGGGCAGCACCGCAGGCCTTGTTTTCTCTGACCGGCCACCCTCCTGGCGCGGTCTGACTTTCAGCTTCCGTAGGAGCTTCTCTGCCACTGCGGCAATGACAGTAATCGGGAAACCAGCTTTCACCAACCTATTGGTCTGATTATTACAGCTCGCATCTACCAGGTGCACGCATGACTTAGCCAAGGCGCCTTGCATACATAAAGATGCGATGACCCATTTCACAGTCTTCGAATTTGCCGATACAAACGGTAACAACTCTTTCTGGGCAAGTGGTGAGTACAACCAACATACGTGATCTGGCTTAATATCTAAAAACTGTAGTTTGTCATGGTCTGAAAGTTTGTGGGTAAAAGTTAGACCCTTACAATGTGGTCTAAGAAAGGATAAACTCTCTTCCACAGTCACAGTGCGGGGCACATTAGGTTGATGTTTAACAAACCAAATAGTCATCAACATATCTAAAAACTTTCAGAATTACTTCGTCATCCAAAAGGCAGATCACAGTCAATGACAGATAAAAAGTTGTCAGTCAGTACTGGTGCCACACACGAGCAAATGCAAATCCCTTTACGCGGAACAAAGTACTGGCTGTTAAAGGATACAAAGGTTGAGTTAAGATAAAATTCAAGTAAAGACATAAAATTGTTCAGCGTCGAATTTAGCTCTGCACAGCTGCGCTTGCCCCGAAGCTACTCACGACAAGCTATACCTACCTTTGCTAAAAAAAAAAAAAAAAAAGACATTTAAAGAGAAGCAGAGATCAGGTCGCACATGAACTTGCCGAGGTGTTTTTCATCAGTAAATGTGGATTAAATAATTGACCATTCGATCAACCTTTATATATAAAATGTGTTTCCTTTCATATTCAGTCGCGAGTCTGAGTTTGTTGCGTGAACCTTCTCGTCCTTGTTTTTGTGTGCGCAGTATGCTTTGAAGATATGTCTGACCGACTCGCCCGACAACGCACTCTTTTAAAAACAATCAAACTGCATGCAAGAAAAACAACCAGAAACTTGGATAAACGGCCAGATCGGAGACTCCACGGGCATTTGCGATCACAATCGTGTTTGTCTCTCTATCGTTATAACTGATATGTTGGAATATATGTATACCTGGGCACTCGGCTTGCTGGTTCAAAAACGTCATGCAGAGAGAAAGGAGAGCCGAAGCGAGGTAAGCGCTTATATTAGTTGCCTTTTTTCCGCCGTCTCTTTTTCTCCTTTTTGGTAAAATCAGCTACTTAATATATGTTTGTTGAAACGTTGGCGCCATCAATCAATTATGTTCACATGAAATGATAATTTGGTTACAAGGAAATAAAAAGCGCTAGAACGTCAGGAGGTGAGAATCATTGGGAAAGAATGAAAGAGGGAGGAAAAGAAGAAATGGCGAAAGAGGCGCACTGTTGGAGAGCCGCTAGATTAATTTTTACCTGCTAGGATTCTTTAGCGTGGCTGAGAGTAATCTGAGACATTAGATGACGAAAGGCAAATACGAAGCTCCCGTGCAGCCGTCACCGCTTAGGTGGTGGATGACGGCTGTTGCGGCGCGCGTCTTTCTCTCCCTCTTCTTTTTCTTTCTTCTCTACTATCTCTCTTCTATCCGCATAAGGCAGCGGAGGTGGCTCAGCTACAGAGTCAGTAGCAGGCCCGTGGATTTTCTTTTCCTTCTTCCTACAGCCACAACAACAAGCAGTTTCTGCTCGAGGGTGGCTGTTCCTGGCCCTACGGGGCTGGGACGGGTAGAACAATTAGGTGATAGGCTAGCCCCCACCGCAAGCGGCGTTGACCTACCATGTCCCCCGTAGGGCCGGCAACAACCACTCTTTTATGCCGCTTGCGGCGGGAGCTAACCTGCCACCGAATGTTTCTACTCGTCCCAGCCCCGTAGGGCCAGGAACAGCCACCCTTCACCACCCCCAGTAGCAGGCCCGTTCATTTTCTTTGCCTTCTTCCTTCAGTTGCAACAACAGAAACATTAGGCTTTATCGGCACTTATTGGCTTTAGGAAACATGCAAATCTGATGAAGTCATACACTGCTGCAAAAGTGCAAAAGATTAGAGACAAGGCAAATATTTGATGACGCAGTATGAGGTGCCCTGCACCGAGCTGATCGAGTGTAATGAACTAGCGCCTACCAGTGCCTTTAACGCTAACTCATTTCATACCGCCTAGGCGCGAGATAATTATTATTTGAAGCTTCATTGCAATACATTGCTTTGCTTGTTCACCAAATACCCATCAAATGTGCGTGGTCGAAACATGATATGAAAGAATAAAAAGAAAGTTGCATCCGAATATTCAAACACATCAAATGTGAAAAACGTTTTTTCTCCTCTATCGCTTCGCAACATCACAGATGAAGGCCGTTTTCGTAGACCAGCAATATATTTTTTCCGGTTTTACAAAAGCCAGCGACAGAAAGCCTAATTTGTTATACCACGATCCCTGTTCAACAAAAAGAGTTCTTTTAATATTTTTGTAGAGACTGCTGCATTCTAATTACGAAAAAGTCTTTCGTGAGATGTAAAAACAAAAAAAAAATGCTCATGTTTTCCATCTCGGCTCGTTCCTTTCAAGTTTGAGCTTGCGCCAAACTTCACGCGGATTAGAATTTATCGCAATCTCCGCTTCCCGTGCTGCTCTTATTTCACGAACCTTATTTTTGTCGGGAACTGTTTGCTGGAAGTCTCATATTGAACCTTGTAGCATTGCGCTGAGGTAAGTGATTTCGTGTCCCAATAAAGCTTGGCTGAGTGGAGGCCACGTGGTGTGCGTTTGCGTCAATCGCATGTCATGCGTTGCATATCGTCGAGGTTTATACACCCACGCAATTTTTTGCAGCACGTGTATATACATCGCGTTCAATTGCAAATACGGGTGCGGACATAAGCAAACGGAACATGTTTTCCGTTAAAATTAAAATCTCGCATTCTGCAATAGAGATAAGAAAAACACATTTGTCCAAGTGAAAGGGCACTGGGATCTACTGCCGGTTCGCACATACCACGACTGCCAGTTTCAGTTATTAAACGGCCGGAAATTTTTAGAAGAAAATTGCGAGCTCCGTTTACTTTTGTCCGCACCGGTACGTATGGACCTAATTTCAATTGCTCTTTTTCTCGACTGAAAAGCAGAAACCTAGATTTCATTAAATATGTTTTCTACGAAAACGTATTATTGTTGACATAATAATGAGACGCAAGACATTGAATGAATGAATGAAGCCTTTATTGAAGGGAAGGGATGGCTCTCGGCCGCTGTTTGGGTTCTTGGGGAGTTAGGAGGGATGGGAGTGTGACTTCGTCTTAACGGTTTTTCAAGCTGTTGCTTGTTGCTTTCCATGCGGCCGATCTTCGCGCTGTAAGTCGACCTCTCTCACACTACTCGAAGCAGGCCGCTCTCACTGCCGTATGTAGCAATGGAGTGTTGTATTTCGGTGCTTGATATAACCTGACCTGCTAATGTGGGCATGTCGTCGTGTGGAATATGCGTAATTTTGTTTCTTCCTCGTGAAAACGATGGACATTGCCATATAAGATGTTCTAGGTCTGCTGTACACTGTTCCTGACAGTGCGTGCATATGTTGTGTTTGAGTGTTTCGTGTCTTCGGAGAGACCACTTGTCAAGTATGTGCGGTGTGTAAGCAGCGTTTGTTATTACTTTGTTGAGAAATATCTCTTGTGGTCGAGTGAGCCCTTTCGTGTCCTCAAACACCGGCGTTGGTGTCGCTTCATGTAATCTAAGCTTACTGTCGTGTTTTATTTTGGTGCGTACATAGTGCATCATCGATCTGCCAGAGGAGCCTTTAGTGAGCATTGTTTGGTAAGGATTTAAGTCTGTCGGTTTAGGCATGGAGTTGGGGTGTGGGGAATTGTACGTTTCAGCAAGCCCACCCGCTTGCGCGGCTGCGTTTCCCCCGTCCGTGCCAGTATGTCCCGGTGTCCATATAATTTGAATTTCTATTCCAACTTCCCGCATTCCCTTCAGCCTCTTTCTGATGTCCTTGGCCACTGCGTCGTCTGTAGTTGGTGCCGTCAGCTCTGCAATCGCTGCATATTATTTGGTTAAAATTCGATATCCATTGAAGTTATCTTTTCTGGTTAAAATTCCCCCATTGCAATCGCTCACTCATTAAGGCATGCAGCTCCTCATCCCACAAGGACACACAACCCAGATCCGGCTGCAGCAACCTCAATTTGATTAATGTGAGAAGGAAAGATTTTGGTATGCTTTTCGACTTAAGAGCACTTTGGATAACCCTAGCTGATCAAAAAAGAAAAAAACCCAATATTTTACTGAAACCTTTGTCATAGACCATATACAATTTCTGGGCATTGAACCACAACACATGCACAGTCAATAAATTTCGTTTTCACTGCGTCGCTAGTACTACAGCTATTGTCTACACTGCAGCCGATCCCAGATATATCGAACCCTCATATTGAATTATAACTTATATCTTCAGAGTATCTCCTTGAATATCACATGCAAAAGTATAGGAATGGTGTTCGCCTGTATCGAACTCCAGTTCAGCGCAACTTTCGATATATCGAACTGTTCCCTGTACCCCTGCAGCAACTGCTTCTCCTTATGGTTCCCCACAATCACGTTTCACGTGCGCAGCCGGCTTAGCTGCGTAGCCTTCGCAGCCTGCAGCCAGCGTTAAGGCTGCGAAACCACAACCGATTGAAAGGTAATTTCGGTCTTGCATACTTATTTTTAACGCGACACTGCTGCCATGAGGAGAACCCGAAATTAAATGCACTGATTGTCGTGCGGCGAAGCCAACCTTGCTGGTTTAGGGGTTGCAGCAACTCTCCCAAGACCTGCTTCGCGGCTGGAAAAGAGGAAAAACATGCACTGTTTTTGAGCCGAGTTAATTTTGTGTTTATATAGTACTAGTAACGAAATTTGACCTCTAATGGTTAGCGGTGCCTTTTTACGGCACACCATTCGCAGCTGCTTCAATGTCAACCGCAAAGCCAAAGGCACACGTGCCACGCGGCGAAAGACGCGAGCCATAGCATCCCTGTCTGTCCTTATGAAATATCGACGGCACGCTCTCGCGCCGGTGAAACGGCTCACAGAAGTCCGCCCGTCTTTCCGACGCTTCGCACAAGTGACGCTCAATGCGCGGGCGTGTGCACTTCGCGAGAAGCTGGATCTGCGGCGAGCAATAGGCTGGCAGTAGGCCGACGGGACAAGTATCGCAGTAGGAAGGGCGTTGATAGCGTGACACATTTTATGCATGCTTCTGGGCAAAGGAAATATCATCTGTTGGTATATTTTTATGTATCGATCTAATCATCGATACATCGAACTATTTCCCGATACCCTTGGAGTTCAATATATCTGGAGTCGACAGTGCGTGAAGGGAGGAGTTGACCAAATGTGGCAAGTTGGCGTTCTTTTTATTATGCAGGGGTATAAAAATAAATATAACCAACTTATTTTACACCTAGCATTTCGCTCACCGCATGGGAAAATATGAGTTGAAATGAAACACGGTAAAATTATCGAAATTAATAATTTACAAATGTCGCATATGGCCCTACTCCAGGGGGCAAAATTAGACGGCCTTCTCAAATCAAGATATTTAGCATCTTTGCAATAAAAGCACATTCTACAGATATCTAAATTCACAAAGTTCTCAAACTATTTTTTTTTCTTTCCTTAGAACTAGCGAATCTGGTAAACTTTAAGCCCTCCTTTACTGCATATGTTGCTGCTTGTGCCAGCCAAATGTCAACCTAATGTCACAGTAAATTAAGAAGTTAGGGGATTAAATAACAAAATCTTATATGTTGTGCTACGTTTCTTTAAATCCCCGAAAAACTACCAAACGTGAGCTGTATGAGAGTATTTACATCATATCAAATATGACGTCCGAGTTCTCCTGACTCAAAATCACCAGTGCAGGTAATGGTCGCAGGTTCAGATAATGGCGTAAGATAATGATATAAGCTGCACCTCTCTGCCTGACGCCAACACTTTTGCAATGGCAACTAAAACAGCATCCTGATGTAGCAGTTCAAGTTATGAGACGAGCTCTTCGATGAGAGATCGGACGCGTCGAAAGAGTGAAGCTGTGGGGCTCTCATCCATTTGCACCATGCGCGCATGACTGCACGGTGAACAATAAATTGGGTCGCAATTATATGTGTGACACTGACGTATTCTTCGGGCTACGGGCGTGCTTTATCAGAAAAAAAAATGAATGTAAGCATATAAACAATTCCAAGATGTACACAGCCATGTTGCAGTACAGTAACAGTAGTGGTTAAAGAATCCAATCTAAGTCCCAATAATTGCCATAACGATAGCAAAAACCATGCATCTGGCTTATGGATGCTTCATATCCGCAGGTGGTTAACTTTACACCTTACGCACTTTGAACCACTCTCAAAGTCTGTCGAGCCACCTTTTGAAGCTCTGGATATCCGTATGACTGGGAAGTGGTGACAGCATACTGGACCCGTGCATGACTAGCTGTGGCCGAAGCTTGTTCACACGCTGCACAATTTTTTTTTCTTTTCGGAGTGCACGCGTAAAAGATAGAAAAGTAAAAATGTATAGGAACCGATCAATAGTTTTGATGTGGGAGAATTTCGATCATTCTCATCTACCTTCTCTTTATTTGCTCTTTCTGTAGTTTGAAGTAGGTACTGTACCTCTACGACTATTACCACGCACAACATTAAACTTCACTAAGCGCTGATCGCAGTAACGCAGTTACTATCACCTGTCCCAAAGCTGTCATTACAAAGTTAATATTTCCTGTGTTTCGTTATAATCACTGTTTCATATAGGTGGGCTTTATAATAGCCGACTCTTCATTATAACTTACAAAGCTTCAGACAGGCGCTAACGCCAGACAGTTTCCGTTTTTATATGTCGCTCTACAGCACTGTTTAATCTAACAGCTGGCTCTTAACGCGCATCCGAGCTTTTAGAGAGCAACCTGTTCTGGAGAGAGGACTGTAGTTCGAAAAAAAGCATTGTCTAGATATCCGAATGAACACTGAGTATGAGTGTGCACCGAGAATACGTGCTCTATCCCCAAAAAGAGAAGGATGGGAAACAATATTTGAGGCTGTAGTTCCAAGTGGACGTGGACCGCTTCCCTCAAGCGCTGAATGTTCGTGGCTGTAAGGGCATGCATTAGTGCTAACCTTTGGGAGCTTATTTATTGTGGTGGAAGTGGCCTGACATAGAGAATGTTACTGGAGCGAAGTTGAAAAATATTTGATACTAAAAATTAGTCTGCAAGCAATCACAATCATCGAGAACAGAGCTAGGAACTCGTCTTCGCATACCGGTTGGTATGCGTACAGAACCCTTCGTATCGCTGAAACAAAGCTTTATGCCTTGTATCATGCACTATTACGGTTGGCTTTCGTCCAGTGTGATGAATCTTATGTTTGCCGCACAGTCCAGCAAGCTGTGGACTTGCAGTAAAATGTATTTGTGGGTAAAATAAAAGACACATAATACGACTGCACACAACTGATGATTAAGCAGATTGAGCGCTTACACAGAACAAAGTTTAAAGAACCTAGTATGTTTTTTATTGGCAGCAATATCAATTCTTGACTGAAAAACTGAAAGCGGCTGCCGTGACAAGAATCGAACCCACGGCTTCATAATCAGCAAACGGGCGTCTCAACGACTTAATCACGCGGCGAGGCTTGCGATAATTTTCGATTACACGTGCATCGAGAAACCCTCCTGTCTCTTACTGTTTACTGCATATTGTTATTATATTACAAGCAATTACAGCGGAGTCTTTACCACGTCTAAAAAAATTCAACAAACTAGCTCGGTGTCTCTTTTACAGTAAAGCTTTTTGAGGTTGGTGAGTTGCTACTCATGCGTGATATAGGCCATGAGGCACCTGTATACTCTGGTATGAGGTACAAAATCAACTTCTGTAAGTCAGGGCTCGTGCGTCCCACGTTTATTATTTTTTTCTCGTGTTGTCATTATGCTTGCCCCGTGCGCTTCCAAGATTATGGAACATATTTCAGGTACTCATAATGTTCTCGTTCAGATAAGTGCATCCTACCTTATTTTTAATAACACGGAGTCAGCATCGACCGAAGTGCTGGTGAGCGCCTTATAACGGCGATAAGGATGCAACATGCTCGTGAGAACCATGCCTCTCGGCAGTTGACTCAACGCGTATTATTCATGAGCGGTTTGAAATGTATAATCTTGATGTCTGAATCGAACAGATCTTTACCCGTTACCTTAACCTGGGGCTCGTCAATGCCTGTATTAGATGGTTACTTCGTATCCTTTGTAGTGCTTCAGAAGATCACATAATTTTTTTCTTTATCTAATCTGATTAAAGGTGGCACATGTATCTGTATGGGAGATGCGTGCCTCGCTGATGTCAATTATGCATTCGAAAGAGTTTATCTACACTCATGCGGAATATGCGTAAACACGTGATCGTTAAGTACACGAAGCTTGTGTTCGAACATACGTCTAACGGCTAGAAACTTCGGGAAGTACTTAATCACCGCATTTAAAGGCATGATGCGACAACATTATTGTATATCGTTTGCGGCTTACTTGTGGATTCTTGCACGTTCCTATTCGCTCAGTTACTAATACGCTAATTTGTGCTTCCACATTCTCACATTTACTCATTAACATACTGTCGTAAGCTACCACGTTATGTGACAGACCACCTCGCATGTAAACCTCCAGTTTAGTCAAGCCTTACAAATGTAACCGCGTGTCCGACGGTTACATATCTTAGTCGGAAACTAAGCATCCAATTGGGTTGGGTTCCTGCCTGAAAGGAGCTGGCCAAGTTGGAAGCTCCTATCAAGCTCTGCCATGTCATGTGGGCTCCTGATGCCAGTCCAGCTGGCATGACCGCGGCTTCTCCCTCACAAAGCCGGCGCCGACAACGCCGACACCAGTGCTTCTCAAGAACAGAGGCTGTAACATTCTTCTAGTTAAATTTAGACCCGTGACCAAGATGAAACCAAGTCTCTAACACTGCACAGTAATAGTTGAGGGGACTGAATTCTAATGTCTTGGTTGGTGTTAGTGTTTTATCGAAACGCGCAGGAAAGAGCGATTGTGACACCTAGATAAATGCACACAAGCAGCTAGCATTTCCCGCACTTCGTCTTCTTCACCTTCGGTGTATATTTGAATGAGTTATCCGCTAACTTTGTCTTTTCTCTCAATAATGTTGGTTACGACGCCACAGTGGCGGGGAAAACAGTCGCGTTCTCCTCTTTCTTGTAGCTCTACCCACGGCACTCCTTGGGAGAGCAAGACTGATGGTGAGCACGCGCACGACCATCCTTCACTAAACAACAGCTTTTGAGAAAAAAAGAAATCAGTGCGGGCGTTGCGGGCACAGCCGACGAAATGATGCATGGACGATTTTTAGACAGCGAGTAATGAATGCCACCTTCGCCGCGCTGTCGCAGCGACGTGTTATTGGTATGTATTTTTCTTCAGCCGCAAATCCTGGGACAAACAGGAAGGTCGCACCGCCGCGCCGCGTGCAGCGCTGACCGGACGCATCAATCATTGTCACGCTATTTGCTTCGTTATACGTGTTGCCCTTCTTTTCTTTTCCTTACAACCTATATATATATATATATATATATATATATATATATATATATATATATATATATATATATATATATATATATGTATATTGCTATTTTAAAACCTCAACCGACACGGCAAGCCACAGTATCTCGACAGTACCAGACACTCATGCACTACAGGGTGGACTTGTTTTCACGTGTTTCTTTTGAAGCTTACAAATCCCTGGAGACCCTACGTCGGGAACGTGCTTAGCATTCATTGATTTTCGCGGATGGACCGGCTGAGGTTGAACGTCTATTCGCAGTTTCCTTATGCATGCCATTCTGTTGACTCACCAGACTTCCAATGGTCTGTTCAGTGTCTATGTTAACGTGATTCCTAATTAAGCCAAAGTATGGTACTGAGTGTGATAATCTGTAGAAGCTCAGTCATTAGGCTCCTAACTAATACGCCTTAGGCATCAAAAGTAGGCAGCTAAATAATATATTTTCGGTACGAAATGGTACAAAATAGAGTAACATAACTTTGAGTGGAAGAGCAAATAAATTAAGATTCAAATATCTGTGCGCAATACCTGTTGCAAAATAAGAAAAGGTTAAAAATAATATGGGATCATAAAAAGGTGCATACCTTCGGATAGATTCTTTATGCTATCCCGCTCAATGTAGGCTGACCGATTCACATACAGCCGCGAGGCGCTCGGGTCACTTTCTGCCGCGAGCAATCTTTGGAAGAAATGGTGTTGCCCGCCTTTTTATAAACATTTTTGACGCACCTGGCAGAAGTCATAAAATACGAACAGACTTTTTGAAAACCATTGAAGCACGCAATAAAAGGTGAACTGCGCTATTCCGGATACCAGAAAAAAGATCCGTCATGCTAAAAATTAGCAAGCAACTTAACGTGTTGACAACATGCCGTTTAGTTATGAACTACAGCAGATATTATTATTTTAAAAGTATCCAGAATTCGAGTTCAAAGTTTTCGTACGTGCACTTATCTGTTTAGCAAAAACTCAAATCTTCCACATTAATAAATACGCTGCCACTTATGTAGGCAGTGCTTTTCAGCTGGTGTCTGAAGCCCCAGCGCCTTCTAATAGCGCTCGCGTTTCACAAGGATTATTGTATTGGTTTTAACGTTGTAAAACGAGTCCGGCTGTTCGGGCGCTGCAGTTGAGGGCATAGGAAATGCCGACCACAGTACACAGGACAGTGTGCTAGCGCCTTACCCTTCCCTTCGAAAGAAAATCGTCGCCCAGGCCGTGCAGGAGCCCGCGTTTTTGGCATTAGCAGACGAAGGCCCTAACCAATGCGCCATTGCAACGAGGCCTTTTCGAAGCATCTAGAAACCAGAAATATCTGACTGAAAAGAATGCACCCAGAAAGTGTTGCTTCGCATGGAATGGAGATGCACAGGCAAAAATGTAATTACACTTTCATCGGCCTGCTTGCATTTGCGGATAGCCAATGAGAAATACCACCCATCTGTATACGTCAATGTGAAACCTATGAATGCTTACGGTCACTGTTATGCCTCATGACGCTGAAAAGAAGTGTTTAGCGGGAAAAAGAAATCTCGACGTCAAAGATGTCATATTGAGCATGCTTGTACTTGTATAAATTCAATGCCTTCCTTGTTCTATAATATTCGCCAGCTAGTGCCATTGAGAACCTAAACGCCTGGGTATTATCCCAGACGATCTGTACTCACGCGGATCTCTTTAACAGCATATATGCAAGGAATAGCGTTGATACGTTTGTTTATATTTTGGATTACTCCGATGTTTGTAGTGAGTGTTTCCCCTGCACTTTTCCACTTTCTTTTTCATGGTCGCAAGAAAGATGAATTGGGAGCACGAGAGTACGCAAGTCTCTTTGGATGTTTGTCCTTAGAGAGGACAGGTTGCGCCCCATAACCAATATTGAAGATTTCTGCGACACGCTGTACCACCCGGTCGGTTCCTACTTAGTGCAGTAATGCAGACGTCCGAATGGCAGGAGAGAGCGCGAAAGCAATTCTTAGTACGTTATTTTCGATTGCTTGTGAGGCAGAAAAGAATGTTTGCTTTCCAGCGTAATTTCCCCCTAAAATGTTACGTATAAATCTGGGCCTAATTGCTAACAGCTACGTACAATTGATGAGGTGATAATATTACCATGCTTGGACTTGACTCAAAAGCCGTGTGCACGCTAGAGCTAACAAGCACAGTATTTTCAGTGAGCTTTAGACCAAATCGGGCATGTTAAGTTTACAAGCGCAAATAGCCATAATTATGTACCAAGCCGAAAATAGGTATTTATATGTCCTATAAGTCATACACGTATTGTATATAAATAATTCTTGCTCACATATGAAAATGGTGTGAATATCCGGTCTCTAAAGTTTACTGCGCGGTTTCTTTGCCGTTACACGAGACATAGTCATTTTGTTCTGGACGCAAAGCTTCTTCCGGGCATTTAGCGCAGTGCGTGCATTGCGGTAATTATAAGCAACCAGTGACAGTGGCGCGAGCTCTTGTCACGTAATGCTGCCAATGCACTCGATCGTTCGATTACCTATCGATAGTTTACGTGTTAGTTATTTGCGTGAAAATTAAGAGAACTTACAAATGTGTTTGCAGCACGCTTTTTTTTTTCCTTTTCGCCAATACGCTAATATTAAAATAATCTACAGTTTCACGCGAAGAACATAGCGCCGTTCAGAATCGAAGGCATTATTAAGTAGAACAAAATCTTGAACCAGGTAGTTGAGTACATGGTCACTATATCCTTGTCGTGGCGATATCTTTCTTCAGTGAAGATAACGTTGTGAACGAGAAAGACCACCGAGCAAAGTACTTGTTCTAATCATCAGCCTCGTACAACGTATGCATCAGTAATGTTTGTGTGGCAGAAAAGAATGTTTGGTTTTCAGCGTACTTTCCCCCAAGGGGGTCATGTTTTCCTAAAAGGTTACCTATAAATATGGGCCTAATTGCTAACAGCTACGTACACTCCTATTCTCTTTGCGTAAATCGAGTAAATAAAAAGTGTTTTTGGTACTTTCAGCCAAACGCCGAAGCCATTCGGGTTATATCGAGCACGATTTCCAGATCGCTCATGCCAAAAGCAGCGAAACCTTGTGGACACCCCACGGGGCTTATTCCGCAGGCATATGCGACTCGAAGAAAGTACGAGGTATGCGGGGCTTCGGGCTAGTGAGAGGGGTGAGAATGGCATAATTGCACTTCTGGGACCTCTCTGCTTTTTTTCTATCCGACTTCTGATAGGGAAGAAGAGGTGGTGAGAGTGGGTAAGAACAGAAGACATATGACCGCCAAAGAAGGCGGTCGGCGCGAAAGCAGCGTTAGCAATTTCTTTTTTCTCCATGCGATGCATGCTTCTATGTTCCCTGGAGTTTCTTATTTCAACTGCAGAAGAAGATTTCTTCTTTGAACTGCATGCAAAAAGAAGGAGCCACTTAGGGAAAGAATGTTTTTCTAAGCCACTTTGGTGCGGAATTTCTTTTCATTCAGAGACCCCTCTAGAGACTAAATGTTCGGAACCTGTGCTTAGGCTCCATTTTCAAGAACTGCGCTCACGTTTTCTTTTTAAGGAAATTATGTTAATGTTTTAAAAATCCTCACAGTCGAGATCTCAACAACTACAGCAATGTTTACTCTGCCGTTTTAAGATTCTCGTAATTTTTGCAGATGTATTTGATTTTTGTTTTAAAAAACGAGAAAAAAACTGTGTCATTCGCAGCGCCGTTTTTTTGTCTGCACCGATAGTTGTTAAAGGCAGGTTCGGAGGTTTGAACAGCGTTTTAGTGGGAGTAGCAGTGGAAAATTCTAAAGCACTGTGGAACCTACACTGGATAAATGTGAAAATCTGAGCGTTGCTGCTGCTGTTGCGAAGCAAGACGCGTCGGCGTTATCTTTTTTATTTTTCTGGTTTTTACACCGCTTGGTAGATTCGGGCAACACTACACGCCAGACCTGCCCGAAGTAGCCGAAAAAGCGTGCATGTATGGCTTACTTACCTATCCTAAATGAGGGAGAGGTGCACATTAAAGTTCTTGAATGTGACAATGTTCACTCCACAACGGATGAATGTGTTCCATTTGGAACTTGATCAAGAGGGCGATGATTGCTGCCCAGTGGGAGAGTGTTGCAGGTTTACACGAGGCGTAATCGGCTGCAGTGATAGTATAGTGAACTGTTGTATGTGTTTCTTCCTGTGTCCTGTCTAAGTTGTTGCGCATTTCTCTTATATACTATGCAGAACCAACTAGCCCGACAACAAGCTCTTCTGATAGTATAGTGATCTCGTGCGTGAGCCATGAGAAGCTGATCTACTTGTTCTGGTGAGGGTTCGAAGCCCAGTGGCCGCAGTGTTTTTAGAGCGCGTCTCTTATGCACCCGTTGGACGGTTGAGCCGCTTCGCCGTCGGCTCCGGTATAACCTAGCGAAATAATCACGAGGCGAAGAACATTTCCCAGGAGAAGAGAAAAAAGAATCGCGCATCGGCAGGATGTGAAAGTTCGCACATGTTTTTTTTTTTTGTTGTCAATTACTTTAACACACTAATTCAGTTTGTGTAGGACATTCGGCAGTCCACACTGAACCCTGGCCAATCCCCCTTCGTGGGTATGTGCCAAATATCAAGGAAGAAGAAGAAGAAGAGAAGAAGAAAGTTTTCACGACGAATTGTCCGCGACGCAACCGATGGAGATGTTTCTTCTGTCGCTGCCGGTAAACAAGTTTCCCGAGCAGAAGCTCAGCGCCACCGACGCCAGAATCCAGATGTTCGCACTGCCAGAGCGACGCCTAAACGCCGCAGCAGAGAGGACGTTCCCGTTAAAACAGAAGCTTGGGCATGTTGGTAATTCATTGTGTAGAACAGCGCGAAAAACACGACAGGGACGAACAGGGACGTCTTGTTGTCTTCGTTCGTCCGTGTCGTGTTTTTCGCGCTGTTCTACACAACGTTCCCGTTCGCGCCGCCGAGGCAGACAATCAGCGTCGCTGCCGATAGAATCCTTCATGCTCCAATTGCTTAACCAATAGTAGTAACCTATGTTTGTTTGCGTCGCCGAGAGGCCCCTGCAGTTCTCGCCTCCGAAGCTAAAAAGTTGCGATCAAATTTCTCAATAGGGAATATTATAATCATTATTATCAATAATATCATAACATAATTACAAGTTTATGCAGACACCCTTTCCGGCACATTCTGATCAAGGTTCTGTCCCCACTAGTGACGTCACTCATGATACAAGAAGCGTAACACTAGTGTGGAAACCGCAGTATTCTCCCGGAGGTGCCATGGAAGAAAGAGTACTAGGATTACACAGATATCACTCATGATGTCACTGGAACGTGCCATGACCAATCCTCAAGCTGAGCCGTCCGAACACATTGACGTTATGCAGGACAGCGTAGTCCACTTCCCTGATAATATTTGCCCATTGCTTTGACAGCCTTCTGAAGCACACGCATAGGATTCGACCGTCCTTCAAACTCAGGTATTGGTCTGACGCCGCAAATGCACTTTCCACCACTAGCGAAGTCCCAAAAGTTTCTTCAAGCATATAGGCTAGGAAAGTGCTGCTTCAAGAGCGAGCACAATTGAAGAGGGAAAATAGAGGTCTAAGACTGGTTTGGCTTAGTTTTGTTTCGTGTACAGGGTTTAACGCCTCAAAGCAACAGTGGCCGCAGTGCAGGTTTCAGAAATTTCGACCACCTGGAGTTCTATAGCGTGCACTGCCATCGCACAGTACACGGGCGCTTTGCCTTTAAGGTCTAAAACTACATTCATGCATGTTCCACACAATGTTTTACCTCATTATATAAAACAAAATAAAAGATAAACAAATACAACTGCAAGTGAATCTTGCGTTACAGTCGTAGCTGTCCTGTGCGGTTTTTGCATTCTTCATGCTCATAATAACTTCCCGCACTACTATGAGTAGATTTCTCAAAACGCTAAATGAAACTCTGGTGGTCTGGATCACGCCCACAAAGAACTGAACAAATTTCAAGCGGCTCAAAACCCGTCCAAGGACACTCGTTACCACTCTTCGTCGAGGTAAATTTAAGCTAGCAAACAATATTGCAGACAACTTGTAGAAATCACCCATCTCAATATAGAATCATGCAGAGGCATATGCGTGTCCGTTACCACTCCGGATAAACCTGGGAGCAGATCTTGTCACAAACTAGTGAAGCGGTATACAGTCGACTTTGAGCACAAAGAAAACTTAGCACCAAAATAAATAACTGCTACAGGCAAATATTCGCGTTGTGTGCAACTGCTTCCGATTGGGGGTGTCTTTCAATTATTTTTCTAAAACCTTTATCCGGTTGTTATGATGACGTAGTGTAGCGGTAATCCCAAACATTTTTTTTTTTCTTGTTGGACATTGAGACTGCTACCTAGGTGACCATGTGATCGCAGTTCACATCATGTCGTCGCATCATATTGAGGTCCTATCATTTGCTCAAGGTGAGCTTGTAGCTAGACACTTTCATGGGGGAAAGTAAGAGTGAAGCAGTTTCATTTGTTTCTTTAGGAGAGAGGGTACAAGCTCTTTACTGTATTTTACTGCTCCTTCCATATGATCAGTATTTGCATTCTGCATTCTTGTCTTTAGAAGTGCACTCGTTTTGAAAGTTATTTTAAACCATTCAAATGAAAACAGAGCTCTAGGAAATAAAAGAAGGAACTGCCTTACTTCGCCGTGGTGTCCATGACCAGCCAACAGCACAGAAACATTATTTACTTTTTTTTTTCTGTCAGAATTCTTCCAAGACCAAGTTTGCTCATTCCTTCCGAAGTATTAAAACCGCAACATGTTAAACTAGGAACACTAGTAAAAGGACGAGCATGTTTCTATACAACTTTATAGATGAGCACCACTGTCACGTGCTACACCAAATCGGAATTCCTGCCATGAATAGGCGTACGGTCTGCAGATTAGCGTGCCCTATATAGACTCAAGAGTAGCGCCCAAAGCCTGTAATTGACGATATGCTCTGTTCTCAGACCGCGAGCTGCAAATGGTTTCCAGTCAGCCGTATGGCTGCACATTGACTACGTGCCGATGATAATTTAAGATGAAGTAGTTAACGACTGTAACAGCGATGTGCCATCAGCGACTAAAAATAACTCCCGCATTTCACACCCTGCACTAATAACTATTTGATGTACAGTCGTGAGCAAAAGTGGTATACAACTCGTAGCCGGCGGCGGAGTTCGGGAAAATTGCATCACAAGATCATCTTGCAATAGCTGTCTGGGATCGAGACAATAGTGGGTGTCTCTGAAGACATCTGGCGCTGCATAGTTACACACAAACACGACACACGCACAAGAGATTACAGCAAGGTGAAGCACCAGAGGTCTTCAGAGTCATCTAACCAACTAGCCCGCAAGCACTATTGAATAGTGGGTGTGCCCCATTCTAGCCACATGCATGTGCCACTGTCGCCGTCCCTGCCGCCGTCGCTAGATGGCATTTTGATGCAGTTTTTCCGAGCTCCGTTTTCGACTGAATGTTGTATACCACTTTAGCTCACGACTGTACGTACTTGATCAAAAAGTACCACATGAAGCATCCTGTGGCAACAGGCCTTCTAGATTTCGCAACGACGCGGCATATGAACTATGTCCCTGTGATATTCACCTCAATTACGGTGAGGCGTGTTGCGAAACGCCAGGCAGTTTCGCACAGTTATTATGCAAACATATAGTCGGCTCGGTCTTAATTACGCGCCGTACTGAGTGGTAAGCGCCTTGACGAATTACCCCGCCGTGTCGCCTACCACTGGCGGCATTTCTCTCAGATGACAGGTTTCACACTCTCGGGCCGCCATCTGTGCGGTGCGAATTCGCGGCTGCATACCGTGCCTTCCCTTCGGGCATAGCAAGCTGTTGCAATTAAAAGAGCTCGCGGATTGCACTGCTCGTCTCTTACGCTTCCTGGAGTCCATAACAGTTGCAGGTGCTCCAGCATTTAGCACTCAAAATGCTCCGTGCACTAAGCAAGTAGAGTCATATTCGTTGCCTGGCACGCAGTTTGCGGATTACATTCAGGTCGCATTTAATGTTCTATACTCTGTAAGGGACGTGTTGAAGAAATTCCCGCGCCGTTGAGCGATGGAGGTCAAACTGTGCAGCAAAGTCACATATGCTGCAAAGCACAGCCTGCTCTGCCAGCCAGAAGGGAGAGAGACGACGAATAATCCTTCAACGAGAATTTGTCCCACTATGAACATTAGCGCATTACAAAAAGATATTAGTTTACTTTTGCAAAAGTGCACTTTTGCAAAAGTACACTTAAGTAAAGTACACCTTAACTGCTTAAGACGAAATATCCTTTATGAATTATTACATTTTATGACACCCACAATTTGCAGGTCGTGTAATAAAAATTTCTGCATTGGGCTTTATAGTATTTCTCAACAACTCGGCACCATCCACTCGATTCTGAGACATTCTGGCTATTAATATGTCAGCGTCGCTACCGCTAGGGGCTATATCCCTGTAGGAAGCGAAATCGAAATTCGAGACTGATTAGCTGTTGTTTTAGCTGTACACTGACTCGCAAGACTCTGAGGCATGAATCTTTGCCTCCAAAGCTGCTCAAAGCAATCTTGATTGAAAGCTTCCCTTTAGTGTAGTGGCTGCAGACAGGCGTGACTTTCTCTCCTCGGAAAGGAAAACACATAAGATGCACGCAAAGACATTTCACTGAAATCTATGTCCGAGTTCTGGAGCGCCAGGCAGTTGACAATTATTTCCGATCCGTTCCCTAAGTGTGCCTCATGCCACTCATTATCACCAAGCCGATATGTAATTGCACAATCATTTCTGTAGTTTATTCCTGAGCAGGGGAACAATATTGCTATTTTCAAGGTTCTTGTGTGCAATCACTGTACTGTCAACGACTAATGGTTTGCCAACGACAAAGAAAAGCAAACGCATGTCCTAAATGGCTACTATCGATGTTTCTTTCAGGAATACGCAATTCATAGTAGCCTTCGGCAACGTACACCTTCTATTCAAGAAAAGGGCCGCAGTCCAAACAACAGAAAACTTTGCTGGTAAAGTGCATATGGCGCAGCTAAGTTAACCTTCCGCAAAAATGTGGAAGTCCAGCGCAATGCAGTCAAGCTAGGCCTGTTTAGGTCTTGTACACCTCAAAAGAAAATATTTGAGAAAAAAAAAGAATTCGCGTGGTCAGAAGTTTCCCAGCAGTGCCGTCCGAAGGGAACGCTCGAAGAGGAACTGACAGTAAGCGTCAGTGGTATACGTGAAAGCAACCCGCGATAACAACACGTGGTGCGCAGAGCCCTCAACAAAGAAAAAAAAGATACAGTGATTAGGCCCGACACGACTAGAGGCATGGAAAAGTCGTCTCCGACTCCTGTAATTAGGCCGTGCAAACGCATACCAATGCGTCGGTTTCGGCCATTGCAGGGCGCCGACGCCTGCCCATCCTCCTCTTCCTGATAGAGCACTCTCTCGTTCTTTCGGCACACCGATACGCTGTAGAATGTGTAATTGGGCATTAGCTTTCCCATGCTGGACTCTGTCATGTCGCGTAGGCAGCTTTTCCTCTTCCTGCTGTTTGTTTACGTTCGCGCAAGGTTATTCTCACAACTACTTGAAGGAGGAGCTGATCAGCGCTGCGCGACCGAGAGTCAGTTTCGATATTTTTCTTTTCTATCTAATAAGGGACAAAGATGAAAATCAGGCCCTTATGCCTTCCCGAACTGAAGAAAGCAAAAACGGGCTGGAATATTAAAACGATCTCCGCCCGGCGGTTTGGAATCGTAGTAACTCTTGCTGCGAGCATTTCTCAGCCTAGTCGCTGTTGCTCTTCATATCAACGAGCTTGTTTGGTTTTGTTCTTGTTTTTATCTGTCTTGCCTTCCTTCGCTTCAATTTTCACTTCTACTAATATCGACGCGCAAGAGTTCGAACCTGACCTTTCGCATAGAATTTGTGCTATTTTTTTCTATATGCAAGTTTGAGGAACGGAGACGCACTCTGGACAGAACGTGAGAGAATATGCACGTGGCAAAAAAGCATCTAACGTCTGAAAAGTTTAATGGTAATTAATTTTTTAAGGATGCCATTTGCCCAAGTTAGTGTCTGTTTATAGTTTTTAGCTGGGTGAAAAACGCCACACAACGATGCCGACACATACAAGCGCTAGTGTGCGGAGCTTATTCGTTGTGCCCTGTTTTGACGCGCTCTTAAACGACGCTAATTACACGCTACAGTGAGAAAGTTCACGCCTGCGCAGAATGCCACGATTATGCGGTGCGATGCAGTCACGGCGCTATGCACAGGTTTGAGCGCCAGCTAAAGGGACGGTTTCTAACGTCCCAGTGCAGGTTGGTATTCCTCGGTCGAGTGACCGGTACAAGGTTTCCTCCGGCCAAGTTTTTAGCTTGTCTGATGTGAAATGATTGGGAAACGTCTAAGCGCAAATCGTTGCAAAAGTAAATGGCTGCCACACAGTCATGACGATGGCGTCAGCGTGGCGCAGTGCGTCAGCATTCGAGCCAATGATTTCACCGATACCTGTCCCTAGTTTGTCAAAACGTGACAATATTTCCGAGCATGCCGCTGCTATCAAGCTCCTCTCAAGTCATGTAGGTAATTGATTTTATGAGATTCTTGCTATATATGTGTCGGAAAAATTATGATGCATTAGAGCATAAACTCAAGGAACATTCATCGTTCTTGTGAATAATCTTGTGAATAAATTTCAAGCACTGAATCGCGTTCCGTAGGTTCGTGGTCTCACGTGTACGTTGAAAATCCAGTGAAAATTCGTTTTGAAACATGACGCGAAGCATGCACTAAATTTTGTCCTCTGTCCGTTTATGATCACTTTTTAGCTCGAAGACGCTAGTACCTCAATGTCGAAAAAAATATGCCCGGGAACCTTGGTATCGGCTTCGACCTTTCGAAGCTTTGAAAAATGATGAGCATCCCTCTGAGAGGCTTTTAACGCGAGGGTGTTAGTATCCCCATATCGGGGAAACTCTCCGACGCTGACAGCGTTGACAGAATATGAAGCCTATCAGATTAAAAGAAAGTAATAAGAAACACAAGCGTGCCTATCGCTGTTGGCAGGTGCCGTGGCCAGGAACAGATTTGTGGAAGGTGCAGTTTTCGAAAACGAAATTGCCACATCACGATAAATTCTTCACAAGTGACCAATAACATCTCGGTCATATCTCTCCCTTTCTTTACACAGGCGATAATATATTCACGTAGCATGCTATGCAAAAACACCGCACATACATGCCACATGATTCTAATTTATTATCTGTGAATTCTTTTTTTTCTCACTTTCTTCCAAGCAACACCCTAAAGCGTAGAGAGAATACTGTAACAGCACAGAAGAAGATGAAGCTTACAACACAAGTGAAGGAGAAAGACGTTGGAAAAAGACTCTCGTGCCGGACGCGCTGCCGTTGACCAGCTGAGCTCCCTGCCCTATCGTCTTGTTCATCGCTCCGACGTCTTACCCCCGTCGTAACAATATAGCCCAGATTAAGATTTACCTAGTTAATGGCTGTTTGAGTGCAACACATTGATCTGCAAACGTGTTTGCGCACGTCGACGTGCTCTAATAACTGACTAGGCGACCAAGCGTCACCATTGCCACTGCTATGTCGAGATCAGTATTCGCAAAATATGTTTGCAGCTTTGCGCTCCGAAGGAACCCTTCTTAATCGATCTGCATAACTTGGCATTCCAAATTCTTCTAGTAGGGTAGGTTAGCTAAAGAAAATAATTTGCTCTCAGTGTTTAACTGCATAGTCAGTACGAATAGAATCCAGTAACCGATTGCTTTTCGAGTTGTCACACACAATGACTTGGGAAGGGGCTGTTGCGACACATGCAAAATTTTAATTCTATTCCCTCGACTACACTGCATATGCCGTGGCATTTTCAATGCGACCTAAAAGAGCCGTTCAACATAAAGCTGTTTCGGTTTAGACGCCATCTTTGCGCGCTTTTAGGAGAAATAGTCTGGACAAATGCTTGTTGTTAAACTCTAACTCACCGCACTTATACTATCCTCGGAATCGAAAGAACGTCGTGAGCTACCCCTACAGGTCGATAATGTTGCTCCAGATTTCTTTTTTATAGGTGCTGTCAAAGCGTGCTTATATTTGTGCGTTTTGTGGCAGCGGGAGGAGCTGCGGGTACTCCAGGGAAAATTTTCTCTGCCCAATTTTACTATATTAACATTGGTACAGCTCAGAACTCAACACTATACATGTATGAGCCCTTCCCCTTCACTCGCATATCACCTGTATGCTTCAGCCCCTCATTTCAAAGCAAAGTAAAATGGTAAAATAGGTTGGGTGGTTGTCGCATATTATGAGTCAGGAAAAAAGTAGCAAACCGCACATCAACATGAGGTAAATGTTTAGAGTAACGACAAGAAATACAACTCTAGTTTTAACTGGACGTGCAAGCCGTGCTCAACTCCTGAGAAACTGTTTTGCGCGTACTCGGGCAAAACTCTCCCCGTAAATAAAAACAGAATAATTTTAGAAGAGTGAGGAACTGCGAAGGCAAAGCAAAACATTGTCATGCGACGAATTTACCGACGCATTTACGCAGGTATCTGTGCCGTCTTAGTGAGCACGCAGCGGTGACAGTTAAAAACAGGTAAAAGTACACACAGAGTGGAGCGCCTCAAAAGGTTCGTAATTTCTCTTTTCACTCTCCCAGAATAAATTCTCTTAATACTTGCCATTTCAAAGATACGACTGCTCCCACGACTGCGTTGAAAGTGTACAGAAGGTAAACAAAATTACGCATATTGGATAAAGTAAGAGCTGCCGTTTCGCTACTCGAGAGGTTCCTGACACCCTTTACATAGTCAGAAAAACAAAACAGAGTATATAAAGTTTATCAAAGTTTATCAGTAAGTCGACTTTTATGTGCCCCGCCGGGGTGGTGCAGTGGTAAGACGCCCGACTACTGTGCCGGAGTTCCCGGGATCGAATCCCGGCCTCGGCGGCTGCGTTTCGATGGAGGCGAAACGAAGTGGCGTCCGTGTGCTGTGCGATGTCAGCGCACGTTAAAGATCCCCAGGTGGTCGAAATTACTCCGTAGCCCTCCACTACGGCCCCCCTTTCTCTCTATCCACTTTCACTCCCACCCTCATCCCTTCCCTTACGGCGCGGTTCAGGTGTCCACAGAGCAAGTGTGACAGATACTGCGCCTTTCCCTTCCTATGAACCAACCAACCAACCAACTTTTATGCATGTGCGTGGAAAAGGCAGGCGAAGAAACATGTGGAATGAAGTGAAATTTTACAAGAAGCGTGCATCTCTTCTGGCCGAAAGCAGAGATCGTTAACCGAGAAGCAGAAAGAAACTTTCAGCTTTTGCTCTTTTTGAAGTTTAAAACAGAAAGCTCTGGAACATCGGCGAACATTTTCTAAAACACCATAGAAAGAAAGGACACTGGCACGCGCGTGATACTTTTTTTTTTTTTTTTTTGGCAAAGCTTGTTACAGAGAAGGACCTCGGCAAACAGCGTTGCTTGCATTACTTGGGGAAATTTCACTACACTCTAATATTAACGCATTCCTTTAAACTTCAAGCGGAACGGATGGCGTCCCCGCCTACCGCCCGCGGCGCGACGAACGCCTAGTGTCTGGGTCCCGACTGTTTCTCCAGCAATGCCGAGTGATACCGGCTAAATGCGGACATTTACGCAAAAATATACTTGTACAACTCGGTCGGAACCTAAACTCCGACATTCAAATTCTCCCGCGTATAATCATTGGTATTCTTTTACTCCGTCACACAAAGAACTGCTTCCAAATCCCAGAAAAGAGAAAGTTTCTACTCATTCACATTTATTATAGGAATAGTTACGCACCTATATGACACCTTCGCGCGTACATGGGGCCTCCCAATTCGGCAGCTTAAAGTTGACTGCACGAGACTTCAAAGATGTTTTGCTGAGAAATTATTTTGAATATGCAGACTCTGCGTAATTTGTTTGTTGTAGTTCCTTTGTTAAAGGTTCGCTTTGTTCGTGTTCAAAGGCGAAAATTTCGTTCAAGAATGTTAATAAACCAAATACGTAGTGCCTTCCTATAACCATGCTACAATAGGAGGCTCGTCAGTGGCATTCTACACCTTGTCTCTTAATGCAAACAACAGTATGAGTGCAAACAACAGTATGAGGTCAAGTGTACTGTCACTCAATCGAAGGTTATCCGTCTAGTTAGAAAAAGTTTCGAAGGGAGCAATAAGCATCATTCTCTCTGTCTTTTATCTTTTGAAAAGCGAACTTTTTCAAACATCTCCTCAACCGCTATAGAAAATCGCGTCTATCGACACGCTTATCAGCGCTTGATATACTGCACACTGTACTCTTTAGAAGAACTTCCCAGGGTTTCCCCAATTTGTACTGATGAATTTTCGCCTCTACCAGCCAGATCCCTAAGGAAATGTCTGTCTTCAAAATTTACCCTTAAGTGAGACAACATGATTAACTTAACTTTTGCCGTCTGCCTCTACACCAGGTAGTGAAATAGTATTAGGTGAATTAGATACCGTTTGGTTCTGTGATAACTGGTCGCTTCAGTTACAAGGAAAGGCAGCAAGCGTCATGCTTCTCGCAATATGCAGTGATCACAAGAAATTCACGAATTTAACAATGTGATAGGTTTGGTAGTTCAATAAAAGTTTCTATCTGGGATAACATTCACCGCTAGTCTATTAAGTCCCCCTCCATTTTTTTTCATTACTTGAAAAATATAAGCATTTTTTGAATGGATCCCGGTAAAGAAACAAAGCGGGAAGGAGATGGGCATATAAAAAGCGCTTATGAACAAAAGGGAAACCGGTCGCTAATTTGCAAAATATCAAATGCAGAACCATAAGCTTCTGATAGCTTCGGGTCTTATGAAAACGCCATGTGTCTGGTATAATTGGGTATGTAAAAGCGATATTGTTGTCAAATATTACAAAATGCCAATTTCAACGTACTTCGTTTGCTGTGTGCATTTTCGCTCCCTTCCGGACCAACCAAAACGGAAAACATAATGAAAATAAAAAGAAAACTGGGCTTCATCCATAGGCACACGTACTACAGTTTTCAAATCTAGAGAAAACACATACTCAACGGGCTCCCGTAGAGCTCGTCGGGGGAGGTGGCTTGCCAATAATTTCAGCTTTCTTACTCCGCGCCATTTTGAGCGTCTCGGCGTCCTCCCTGGGAGATGAAGGGCCACCAGAGAGACCAGCCTGAGCAGCAGTACGCACAATTTCCCTTTTTTTCGTTGGTGATGATGGTGGGGACGTTCCCCCTTGGGCTCGGTGCCCGCCTTCCCTGGCTGCCTTCCTTCCGGTTTCGGGAAAGGGGGGAGGAAACAAGCAGCGTAAGACGAATGGTGCCCTTATTGCTGGGAAGGGGCTGTCTGACAGCCATTTCCGCAGCGGCCGAAACAATACCGAGTTACGAGGTAGCACGCCAAGTGCTCGCTGCCTTTTTCTGACGCACAGTCTTTCCTCATAGCTCTTATGAAAATAGTAGAACACATTGAAATGTGTCGAAACTTGTGGAGACTTGTTCACACTAAAGAATGCTATAAAATATCCCGCAAAGTAGTCATAAGTAGTGTAAAAATATTCTTCACAATTTTGTGGAGAGGTTTTCATCCCTGCCTCCTTTCGATGAGGAGGCATAGAAAAGCCTCACATTCATTTTCGCGTTTTACGGAGGCTCAAGCATTTCATATAAATTATGTCGACTTTCTAAACATACGGGCTGTTGCGCAGCTGTAAAATGCCTCTATTAATGCCGTACACCGATTATAACAACCTAAGATGTTGTGGGCGTTCAATCGGGCTACGGCTGTGCTCTCAGAGCAAACGTCACGCCGCTAGTTCCGGCCACGACTGGGGCCACGAAGGACACTCCAAGGCAGATCCAGCGGGCCAAACTCTTTACTAGGGAATCACTAACACCTCTCACTAGTCGCAGGACTCGCTCGCTCTGGTGTCTCCACGTCATCTCCCCCGCGTCAGCCTTGGCTGCGCGTGAAGACGAGAGAGGAGATGGGGTGAGAAAAATCCGCCCCTGAGCTAAGCCAGCTCTTCTCACCTCCTTCTTCTCAGTAGCTCAGAGGGAAAGAGGCCCGTAGGTGAGGGTTGACACATTCGCATATGATTGTGTAATCTATCGCCCCATCAGTAGTACTGCCCACATAAACGCATTACAAAACGGTCTAAATCACATTGAATCCTGGTGTAACAAGTGTTTAATGTCAATCAATACTAACAAAACATCCGTCATACCTTTTCATCAAAAACATTACTGCCCACCGCCTAATTACATAATTTTTGGTTAAGTAATCTCCTATACTTCCTCCGCAAGTACTTAGGCATTAACATAAGCCACGACCTTTCATGGTATGACCCCATCTCCGCAATCACGAACGATGCTAACCGCTGCCTTGTCTTCCTTCGCCGTCATTTAAAACTCGCCTCTCCTTTTGTAAAATTTACGGCATATCTAACCCTCGTTCGACCAAAATTAGAATACGCATGCGAAATTTGGGACCCGCACCAATCATACCTTGCTAATACTCTAGAATCGGTACAAAATCGAGTCATCCGCTTTGTTTACTTCAACTACAGCTACTTCAGTAGTGTATCTAATCTAAATTTTGAAACTAACCTAGCAATTCTCGTTCAACAACATAACATTTTTCCACTTTGTCTTTTTCATAAATGTTATCGTTCACAGCTATCCAACTCCGTCAATAATATTTGGCCCTCTCCGCAACGTGTCAGTCACAACAAAAGTGTTTACCCACCATCCATCTGGCCTCACTGCTGCGTATCTTTTTTTTTTTTATTTTTCATCCAGACTGCGAAAGACTGGAATGATATTCTCTCTCAAGCCATGCTCCACTCCAATCCTCGAAATTTTAAAAAATCCACGGAGAAAGTAATTTATTCACGATAACTAATGTATAACTTTTATATTATGGCGCTATATCCCTCGTGTAATACCCCACACCTGGGACCTTTGAGGTACATTCTAAATAAATAAATGAATAAAGAGAGTGGGAGGATGTTCGCCGCCTCGTGCAAGCGAGGGGAATCACGAATCCCCACAAGTTCAACACTCAGTAAGCCTAACGTGTGAAGCTCTCCCATTTTTTTCCTCCTCCTTCTTTTTTCTGTTTGTAAGGGCCTCGATTCGAATGAACGGCTTCGAAGAAGTCGCCATGTCTGTCCCTTGGACGAGACGATCTGAATGCAAGGCGTCGTCTTACCTCTGATGCGATCAATCGACATTCATATAAAGGTAGTGAAGTGGATCTAATATGGGCAACGACGCACTATGTCTCCGCTCTTTCGTCACCTTTACGTCTGCCGCACCACCCATTTATAGCCGAGGAAAAGCCAGCACCATCGAGCAGAAGCACAAAAGGCACAGGAGAGTTTTGCCCTTCCTAAGAATAGAGCCGGCGCTTTGCTCACGTTATGAAAACTAAACAGTTCTGGCAGTTTATTAAATGCTGAACTGCTTAAACGTTGCGGGTTGATGGAAGTGTGCAGTTAAGACTTGTGAGCAGATACATCGGGAGCCAAAAATAAATAGCAATTAGGTGGCAGTAGATTTTAACGACTGTATTTATTTATTTTATGACTTTGGCTTTGTCCGTCCCGACTTTTATACCGTAGCCGACAGCTGGCATTGTTTACTGAGCACGCCAGGAGCACACTGAGAGCGATGCCGGCACCAATGAATATACTGGAAAAATGTCCAGTACAAGAAATCTTCTCTTGTTAGTTCTCAATAGCCGCCGCTCTGTGTAAATGTCGTGCTTTTGTTGATATTAAGGATCCCTTTGGTTCTGTAGGTAAAAGAGGCTACAAGGGACTATCCCAGGTAGCACAGAATGTGGGGCCCCAGTAGGTCCGATGTAGGCAAGTGGGGCTGGGGCAACCATCATAAAACCTGCATCGGTCCCCGATGGGGCAAATGTGGGCAAGCCCCATTTGGGCTTGCCCCTGCTCCTCCTGCATGGGTCCCATAGCGGCGTTTCTAGGGCTAATGCAGAGCACATTCCTGCATCCAGACCACAAGGGTCCCTTGCCGGATATTTGAGGGCAATCCAACCTAAATGTGGGCTTTTTATGGGAAAGCCCTCATAGATCCGAAGTGAGGCCGCCCCCATTAAATCTTTGTGGGACCAACATCGGCCGTAGTGGGGCAAGAAAACGGACATACCCACATGCTGCCCAAATCGGCCCCTTGTAGGTTACTTGAGGGCAGGTGAAATATGAATAAGGGCTCAATTTGGGCAAGCCCTCGTGAAGCCCAAATGAGGCAGCCTTAGCTAAACCGCTTTAGGTCCCACATAGGCTGTAATGGGGCTGGAAGGCGGGCGTACCCGCATGGTACCAAAATCGGTCCTTTGTGGGGGCTTTGAAGGCCCGTGCAACAGCAGGTGGGCTCTAGGTTCAAAAACAACGTCCAGCCCAATTGGGGCTGCCCACATAAAATTGCTTTATATCCCACATGGGCCGCAATGGGGCTGGAAGGCGGGAGGGCCCGCATGATACCAAAATTGGTCCCTTGTGGGGAATTTGAAGGCACCTGCAATAGCAAGTGGGCTTTAGGTTCAAAACCAACACCCAGCCCAATTGGGGCTGCCCACACAAAACCGCTGTAGGTCCCACATCGGCCGTAATGGGGCTAGAAGGCGTGCGTGCAATTGCGTAATCATTGTTTCCAACTTTTATTTGCATTAGATGTTGCCCTAAATTACTTTTATAGATGATTTGGATAACAGTTGTGGCCATGTTTAGTCGATTAGAAATTTACATGGCTTTAGTTCTCGCGCTCGTGCAAATTGCGCTACATATACTAAAACAAAGTGATTGCTAACTGTTGCCTCTTATGTGGTTGCTTTGGACAGCCTGCAACTCGCAGTACAATATTACTGTTCAGAACACACATCTCCATAGCCTGAACAAGATGTACATGAAGTCATTTCGGCTAGATGAATGTTATGAATTATTGTAAAATTTAATATTGTGGCTTTTTAGAAAGTGCAGACATGTATAAAGTAATTACTTAATTATGTGCCTAAATATTGATTGGGAAAACTTGGACTAGGGCTTTCCATCAATTTCCTACGTCGGCCCCCTATGAGAATAATGTGGGCAAGCCCAAGTGTGGCTAGCGCTATAGAACCCGCATTGGTCCTATGTCATTTTCTGAGGGGCTAACTGAAATAAAAAAAAATGTTCCTCCGAAGCGGCTGCCCAAATCGGTCCAAAGTAGGACCATCGCGGGGAGTTGGCGGGATGTGCTATTTTAACAATGCCGGAAAAATGTGGGCAGCCCCGCAAGGGCTGCCTGCATCGGCCCCTAGTGGGGCCAATTGGGGCTTTGTCGACAGCCCGCTTCGGGCCTACGTCGGCCCCTCTTGCAGCACCCACATTGAGCCCACCGGGGCTGTCCTGCATTGCCTACATCGGGCCCACCGGGGCCCACCCTTCATAGCCCACTTTGTGCTACCTGGGATAGTTTGTTTGAAACGCTCCCATAATTCAGAATAACACATTGAGCACATACACTAACATTTACCAGGCGCTATTTAAAGGCTTCTTTGCATCGATCAGTATTCACAGACATATATGGGAGTCAACTGTTGTGGTTTAATTGAGTGGCTATTCTCAGCCACGGATATGCCAAGACCCCATGTGGACAAGTGGTGAGAGTTGCCTTAAAGCCGGAAGGTAGATGGGAGGAAGATCTTGTGCGGACTGCTGCCACAGTTCCGAGATCCGGTCACAGATTTATGATTGATTAAAGGCTAAACTGGCCTCTAAAAAGCGCGCACCTTACAAGACAGCGCGCCATGGCCTGCAGAGCACCTGCAGAAGATGTGGGGAAGAGGCGACTCGTCGGCGTCGGTAGGCATGCCGGTAGTAGGCATTCGACTTTTCCCAATACCTCTCCGCTCGATCGTCGGACACCCCAGACGCTTTTTATTGCCGCCCCGTGCAACAGTGTAGCCGGTATCAACAAACGCGTATAACGCTTTCTCTCTCTTCCTCTCTCTCAGACGAACTCTTCGAACTCTCCCTCCTCTCGCATTTCCTTTTGAGAAACTGAAGTCGGCTGTGTACCTCGATGCTATGGTGGCATATCCATGCTTTTATCCCTGCAAAACCGTGTCTAGCCAGCTGGGCCAGGGCTATTACCTTTTCTGTGAACTTGTGTTACCTTTTCTTGAGAACGTGTGTGTGGGCAAGGATTTTGCGGGCACCAAAAATCGCTTCGCGGACATTGTTCTGAGGCCCTCTGACTCTAATTTCAGAAACACTAAACTAACTAAACAGACACACTATATTCCTCTACGTGTACAATGTTTAGTAAGGCAGTTATATATTAAGGCTTCGAAAGAAGAGGTTTGTGACAAGACAGAGGAGGCTCGCACGAAAAATTTAAGGCGATTTTTTTGCTGCAATATATTTACCTTTTCATCATTTATTCACTCATTTATTTCCCACCGATAAATCATTGTGATCAGGTGTAGCGACATTTGCGACAGCAGTCAGTTGTAAAGAGCAGCCGTTTGAGTATTTTTCAAATATGGTCCGCAAATGGGATTTAGGACAAATGAAGAGAATAAGCAAAGTAAAGATTCATTTTCCAGTCTTATATATATGCAAAAACAAGCGGTTATGCACTCGGCGGAAGCATCAGCTGTAATATACTCTTGCACGTAAATTTTGAATCATCATCATCATCATCATCATCATCATCATCATCATCAGCCTGATTATACCCACTGCAGGGCGACGGCCTCTCCCATATTTCTCCACTTAACCCGGTTCTGTGCTAGCTGCATCCACTTGACCCCTGCGAACTTCTTAATCTCATCCGCCCACCTAATTTTTTGCCGCCCCCTGCTACGCTTTCCTTCCCTTGGAATCCAGTTTGTTACCCTCAGCGACCATCGGTTATCCTCTCTTCGCACTACATGTCCTGCCCATGTCCATTTCTTCTTCTTAATTTCCACTAGAATGTCGGTAACTTGAGTTATTTCGCTGAACCACTCTGCACGCTTCCTATCTCTTAATGTTACCCCTACCATTTTTCGTTCCATAGCCCTCTGGGTTGTCCTCAACTTAAGCAGAACTCTCTTGGTTAGCCTCCACGTTTCAGCCCCATAGGTGAGTACAGGCAAGACGCAACTGTTGTATACTTTCCTCTTGAGCGATACCGGTAAGCTGCTAGTCATAATCTGCGAGTGCTTGCCAAATGCGCTCCATCCCAATCTTATTCTTCTTGTTATTTCCTTTTCATGGTCCGGATCTGCGGTTACTACCTGTCCTAAGTAGACATATTCGCCTACTACTTCCAGTATTTCGCTACCTAATGTAAACTGCTGTTCCTTCCCGAGGCTGTTGAACAGTACCCTAGTGTTCTGCATATTGATTTTCAAGCCTACCTTTCTACTTTTTCTGTCTAGGTCATCAATCATTATTTGCAATTCATCTCCCGAGTTGCTTAGCAAGGCAATATCATCAGCAAATCGCAGATTACTGAGGTATTCTCCATCTACCCTTATCCCTAACTGCTCCCATTCCAAGTCTCTGAATACTTCCTCTAAACAAGCTGTGAATAGTACTGGGGAGATTGTGTCTCCTTGCCTAACACCTTTCTTTATGGGAATTTTGTTCCTTTCTTTATGCAGAACTATGGTTGCTGTGCAGCCCCTATATATATCTTCCAGCACTTTCACGTACGGCTCGTCTACCCCCTGATTTCGCAATGCCTGTATCACCGCCGAGGTTTCAACTGATTCAAATGCTTTTTCGTAATCAATGAATGCTATGTATAAGGGCTGGTTATATTCCGAGCATTTTTCTATCACCTGATTGATGGTATGGATATGATCGATAGTAGAGTACCGTTTCCGAAACCCTGCTTGATCCTTTGCTTGATTGCAGTCTAAGGTTGTCCTGATTCTATTAGCGATTACCTTAGTAAATACCTTATACGTAACAGACAGTAAGCTGATTGGTCTGTAATTTTTAAGGTCCTTAGAGTCCCCTTTCTTGTGAATGAGGATAATGTTTGCATTCTTCCATGGTTCCGGTACCGTCGATGACACCAGACACTGCGTATTGCAGTTGTAATAATTTCATTCGATTAAGCTAACCTTGATTTATTATGTTAACCTTCCCCGCATCCTGAATCATAGCTCTGTACAGATGTAAGTAGTATGCACAGCGGCTCGTGATCTGTATGGTCTGCTTAATGACGGTTCCCGTTTTTATACGCAGAGATAACTCTCTTCGTGAGTGGCCCACCGCAAGTTACTGACAACAGCGCATAATGCAATATTTCGGCTAGCATATGTGGTTCGAACAGTTCGCATTTACGACTAATAAATCAAGCGAACCCTTTTTTCTACGTTGCGAAGAAAAAAAAAAAAAGAGTTCGCCCAGAACGACACGATCAAATAATGCTTGTGGGAGACGCAATACGTAAATCTACCCTCAAAATCCATTAATTCTCTTTTGTGTTATAATACTGACGGTACAATGAAAAAATTAAAAAGATCTATGTAATAAATATCGTGGCAGAAAGTCGTCCTCTGGCTCAATCTTTGGCGTGGTGTGCAAGCACAATTGCTGTATGCGTCAGCCACCAGAGTTCGCATCGCTTTTTCTTATGAACGCGAGTTTACGCAGAGTCAAGTGGCACATTTACTCGCTTAGAGCAGCCATCAAAGCCTTGGGCCTCGACAGCCCCTTTATTTTTTGTTTCACCTTTAAAGTCATCTGCAAGGACGAGCACGTGCGCCAAGAAGGCCCGCGAAATGCAATTTAAGTAACACGAAGGACGTGACATTCATTGTGTCAGAGCGCGGTGTCTAGAAGAGGCTCTCAGGGCACCATGACGTCTCCGCGTTTCGACAACTTGGGAGGCTTGCTTGCTCGAAGGGCGGGAGAAGAGCGGGGAGGTCGCAAAATTGAATTCGCCCGCCGCTCAAGCAACGCGCGCTCCCAGGAGCCTGAAGCACCACAGCGGTAGGGCTCCTCTTCGATGCAACGCTTCCTTGGCAAGCCCTGAAGACACTTTAATGCCAGGAGAGCGAAAAAAAAAAAAGCATGCAGGGCGACGCGAGGAGGTCATGGGGCTGCTGACGTGGCGTCCTGCTGGGGTTAAGTATAGGCGCCTCACGGCACGCCGTTTGGGCGTAAATGTGGGACACTTGTCGGGTCGGAGATGCTTCTTTTTGCGTTTTTTTTTTTCGTTTGTTTTCCTTCGATTATGGCCACCGCTGAAGTGACCGGGAGACCGCCAGCATAATGCGATGTGCATTTTGAAGTAGAGCCGTCTATAGCATGCCGACATTTACGCCACCAGGCTGTCAAAGGTGCTGGTACACGCAATTTAGACAATTGCCCTGTCAAGACTGTTATAAACCTACACGAAGCCCTAAAGGGAGGGGAAGCGCCAATAAGCAAAACAGAATTGTGTTCAGTAAACAATTGTTGTCGTGTCATGCTGTTAAAAGAGCCAAACAAACACTATGCAAACATCTACACGCTTTGCCTGCTCACGACATCGAGTAAGTTCTGCATACCTATGGATTCCCAGCGACGAGGGGGCACTGAGACTCAGAAACGAAGTCGTCGTCATCATCATCACCCTGACTATACTCACTGCAGGGTGGAGGCCTGTTCCATATTTATCCAATTAATCCGGTTTTGTGCTAGCTGCATCCACTTCACCCCAGACTCAGAAACGAAGTGCTATCGACGTATTTCGCGCGCCTAATTTTGAGAACTCACGTTTCGGCACCTTACCATGGCGTTTGGCGGATACACGCACGTTTTTTAGAGAGTATAGCACTGTTCCGTTCAGAATCACTTTTGAAGCATTTGAAGCAATTAACCAAGAAGGTAAATGCAGGTTTTCACTGGGCACCCTCAACAGGGGGAAAATAAGTATAGACAAATAATGCGATTGATGCAATAAAAGCCGCAGAGTGCGTCAGCATCACAGCGACCGCTGCAGCAGACGTGTTCGGACAGTGCGAACGGGCGCCATGTTCATTCTGGAAATCATCTCGTGACATGCCATGCACCCAACAGCCGTCGCCTGCCATCCTCTATTGTTTATCCGCACCCACTTCCCATTCCACTCATCTTCTCTTTCGACAGCGGAGATTAGAGCTATTTCTCTCTTCCCTTCAACATCCGCCAACCTTCGTATTCACCCCTCTCTTCTTCTTCTTCTTCTTCTTCTTCCATCTCGCACTTCATCCCTCTCTTCATATACATTGCCAATAAAATTTTTATCTCTCTCTCCACTTCGCCAACTGTAAACTGCAGTTTCATACCGACAGCCGCAAAGCATTTTATTTTCCAGTTTGGAGCTTCTAACAGTAACGTAACGATAAATATTATGACGAAATGAATTACTTCAACAGAGAAATGAAGTAACGAAGTAACAGATTTGACGATGGATGGATGGGGATGGATGGCATTTAGGAACGTCCCCTTTGAAACAGGGTGGTAGCTATCATGATCATTTTCCTCCCTATATCTTAATAATTGTTTTAGATTGGTTAACTACACCATCATTCTATTTATTGAATTTTTGTTTCTACCTTACTAACATTATGTCATTTTTCTGCTTTTAAGCCACCAGTCTTCCAGTTGTTTTTTGCTAGCTTCCACCGGTTTATTCACCCGGCCACTGGTATCTCTAAACCTCAAAGCTTCAGGAAGAGCTGACAGCACCTGCGTCGACTTCCGGATGGATACCATCACATTCGAGTATAATATGGTCAATTATTTCAGTGGAGTTACCACATGCTGCACCAGCGTCATCTTCATTGTTAAATTTCTTTTTGTAGCTGCGTGTTCTAAGGCACCCTGATCTAGCTTCAAAACGTAAGGCACTGCCTCTTGAGTTATCAAAGAAAGTTCCATAATACAACATTTTGGGCGAGTTGGTTACATACATTCATTATTACAGCGCGCATTATTACAGCGCGGCACGGAACAAGAGGAGGACACAACAGCGCTGTTGTGTCCTCCTCTTGTTCCGTGCCATCTTTGCGCTGTAATAATGAATCAAAGAAAGCTTCCTTCCTGATCTGCCTTTTCGACTTTCGGTATAATTCCACACTCTGTTTCTTTTTCATCGATTTTGTCCAATTTTTACCTTCTTTGTTTGCCACCTCTGGCTTAACGCTCTTTATTTATTCTTTTTTTTTCTTGTGGCCAGCATACTTACTGGTTAGTTTCCTAGTTCTTTTCCTCCATTATGAGTCAATGCCTTTTACGGATAGGTATTTAAATACTTTAGCTGCCCATCTGTTACTGTCCAATTTCCTCAGGCGTTCCCATATAATATTTTACTCTGAGCTTCCCGTACTTCGAAAGATGCCCAGCCCATATCTCCCTGTACCGCCCCATTTGTGGTTTTGCCGGGGGACCCTAGTGCTAATCGTCCGACGGCTCTCTGATTTATTTATAATGTCGACTGTACCTCTGATTTTAGGCACAAAACCGCATTTCCGAAAGTAAGTCCGGGCACCATAATTCCTTTCCAAATACCCCTCAAAACCTCATACTTATCGTATCCCCACAATGCCTTATGCTCCATTATCCCGGCATTCCTTCGCCCTTTGGCCTTAAGTGATTGCTCATGCTTTCGAATGTATGCCAATCCTTCGTTTACCCATGGCCCCAGATATTTATATTCTGCTGCTCTGGGTATTTCATGGCCTTGTATATTAAGACCCTGATCAGTTGAGCCGTTGAAAATCATCCAACCCGATTTAACTGCGCTAAAACTGAAGCCTAGAGCGTCCCCTTCGCCTCCGCGATACTTAACTGTGGTTTGCAATTCTTCCTGACCCTTAGCTAGCATCACAATATCGTCTGCATACATCAAACCGGGGAGGCGCTGCTCTACCGCCTTTCCGCCTAATCTATATGACAGATTAAAGCCTAGGTTACTTTCTTGTATCCTCCGTTCCAGGTTTATCATAAAAGGCATGAACAGCAGCGGTGATAGAGGACAACCTTGTCTTAATCCTTTGCATACCTTAACAGCTTCCGCATTTCTTAGCCCTTCCAATGTAATTCCCACTTTGTTAACCCTGTATATTTCCTGTAAGAACTGTGTTATCTCATAACCAAAACCTTCGTCTTTTAATATGTTCCACAGTAGTTCCCTGTTTACGTTGTCTTACGCCCCGTTTATGTCCAGGAAGGCCAAATAAAAAGGTCTATTTTCCACTCTAGATATTTCGATGCATTGGGTAAGCACCAACAGGCTATCATCACCTCAGCGCCTACCATTTCTAAAGCCGTTCTGAAATTCTCTGAGTATCTTGTTACTTTCAACCCATGCTTGCACCTTTAATTTCACCGCCTGCATGGCCAACCTGTACATAACAGATGTTATGGTAATCGGCCTGTACGATGTTATGTGCATCCTTTCTCCTTTCTCTTTATAAATCAAATTCATTTTACTCTGCCACCAGCTGTCCGGAATTTGCTTAATCGTTATGACTGTTTCCAAAGCTTTTACTAACGTTTTCGTACTTCTTGGACCAAGTTGATTAATCAGCTTTATCGGAATTGCATCTATTGCTGTAGATGTGTTTTTATGAATATTTTTTTCTGCCTTTTTCCAGTTTATATTGGTCAGTTCTAAGCTGCTTTTTATTCTGCTATCTTGTGTTGCTTCCTGATTTGCGGAGATTACCCTATCGTCGCTCTTAAATGGCTCGGCTCTACCTAATGTAATGTAGTTCACTGCATTGTCTCCCTTTAAACAACTTCTCTCGTTATTTTGAATCCGGTCGTTCTTTCTTTTATTCTTTTTACCTAGACAGCTTCTATGGTTCCAGAATTTTCTTGGTCCGACTCTAGTGGCATCGTGTATGTCAGCCATCCAGCGATCGGGGGAGTGCTTTATTTTACTTTGGACAATGGCCTGTACATCAAGTTTCTTTTTTCGATATGATTCCCATTTTTAGTCTATTTCCTATTGAGACACCTGTGCTTTCTTTGCCTCTCGGTGTTCCCTTTCCTGATTTCCTTAATCCACCAGCTCCGTGACTACCTCTTAAAATTTCTCATCTACAAAATAAAAACACCTTGCTCTTGGCTTATGATAGCCGCAGTTGCTATGCGCCAAAAAAAAACAAACAAAACCAGCACAACAGAACACAACACAACTACCTCTTTCCGTTCCAGCGGTTTGCTACTTTACCCTCCTGAATTTTCCTCCTTATGAGTAGTTCTACCTGCTCATAATCGCAGTCCTCCATTGGGCTTTTCTCTATTGCTTTATGTCTGCTGCTATCTGCGCTATTTGATCGTCGTTTAATTTTGCGTTTACTTTTTGTCTAAGTTCCATTTCTCTTTTCGTCAAGGGCCCCATCTGCAGACTAATACGTTTATGATCACTTCCCAGAATACGCTCTCCTTGTTTGTCTATTTCCCCTTTTTGCGAACTTGCTATAAATTCCCTGCGACTTTAGACAGTAGCCAATGGTCGTCTGCCTGTTGCGGAATTACCACGCGATTTGTCCTCCGCATTTTGTTTCTCTATTTACTATAACTAGGTCGTTTCGCTCACAGAAATCTAGCATTAGCATCCCGTTACCATCCGTGTATCCATCCAGATCATCGATATGGCCGTTCATGTCCCCCAGCGGAATAATATCGGCCCCGTCTCCAAATTGGCTTACATCGTCACTGAAACGAGATTCTTTTCTTGCCTGAATTGGTGTCCTATTCTTAAAAAACTACTACTTGCCATATCATTATGCCGGCAATTATTCCTGACATCCAGATATGTTGTTTACAAGATGATTTTATTCTTTGCCAATTTGTTCCCTGGTGTATCAACATACCTACCCCTCAAACCCTTTTTTCCGTTTTCGTTCTGTTGCACCCTTCCCGGACGTAGCCTTCTATAAACGCCGGATTTTCTAGATCCCTGAGATGAACCTTGCATAGAGCGTACTCACCTATTTTGTCATCCTTCAACTGCTGTCCTATCGCTAGCCATTTCGCTCTTTTTCTACCGCCTATAAACATAAACACGTTATTATAGACACGTCGCTGCCCACCTACATACCTTCCCCCTCCCCCCGTCCCCGCTCCTCCTCTCCTTCTTTTTTCTTTTTATTCTCCCCACATTGGGCAACTCCAATGGGTGTGCACGGCCGTACAGGGGGCGCGCTGGAGCTTTTTAAGCACTAAATTTCGTTTCATATTTCTTGCATTCCTCTTTATCTCCAAGGGAAGGAGGCGCTACGGAGCACTGCTGCCACTGCATCAGTTATATGCTGCCATTTCGTGTAAAAGCCGTGATTTGCACACCAGGCTATCGGACGCTCATAATTCGCACCTTACCTAACTACTAGTTCCTGTGACACGTTTGTTTATGTTTTACGCGCCGTGCTAAGAGAACATCGGCTTTGCGGCGTCCGACTGCCGCAGAGGCACGTTTTTCTTTCCGGATACTTTACGTGATCCGGGTGCCTTCTCCGCGTTTTTGTTTACCAACTAGAAGTAGCAGGCCGCTGAGGTAATGACGAGAAAAGAGGAAAAGACGCAGTGATTAAAAAATTCCCCTCCCTTTCTCTTTCGCGTGGCTGTGTTGCAACCCAGGACGTAATAGAGCTTATCGCTTCCGTGCACTGGCTAGGCCATTTTTCACCGAGCCGGACACGGTGCTCGAAGTTTCCAGGTAAACGATGGCCGAGCCCTAGCGACAGGTAATAAATAAAGGGCCAGCGTGCTGTACACACTGCGAGGCCAAGAGCTCTATGTTTCAGTGAAGATGCGGAGCCGAGAGTAAAGGAAGCTGAGTTCTTTGCGGGGCTACAATTATTCCACTCCCCTCGCACTAGACAGAACAAAATCGAATAAAGGGATGAAAGGTCTGGCGATGTCGACGGTGATCCACGCAAACGTAGCGTCATTCCTTCCAAAGGTTAAGCGGAGGAACGTCAGGGCATACAGGAAGGGCTTTCTTTACAGAGCGCCATTTAATGGGCTCAAAATGTATGTGCCATTACAAGGAACGAACGAAACAAAAGTAGTGGTGTCCAGTAAGAGGCTATGTTATCAGGCAAATGTGTCAACTCGCACCGGATAACGTTTAACTGTATACGCTACTATTGCGTGGGTAAAATTATTGAACTCGGAATTAAAGAGGAGAAAACATCTTGAGTAAAATATTGCAAAACCAAAATTACTGGGACGAGGCTTTTAAGTACTTAGTATAAAGCTGTTTGGATTACAACGCCTAATACTCGTTTCCATCTAAGTGGGACACTTATACAGCTTAAATCTCCTCTGTTAGAGACGGAGCTTTAAACAGATGCATTTTCTAAGCTGCAACTTCGTTCAAAGCAGCCAGGAAAAGGTGTTCAAATAGGAAGCATGCTTTGAGCACCTGATTGTACTTCAAGTAAAGTATGCAATTTATGGAAGGTTCGCAACACTCGATAAATGTTAAACATGGCTCCCATAAAGCGTTACAAATCAAAAAGGAGTGTCAGAGCTTATTGTACTCGACCAGCTTCTCATATTAACAACCAGGGCCGTATATATGGCAAGCTGGTTTCTCTGGGGCCTTCATAAAGCGAGGCGCGTTGATCCATATGAAACCAGGAGTAAGAATTCCATTAAAAATCAATCCATTATAACAAATTCTATTCCCTTTACTCGCTTTTTCGCATTGCGTACTGGGATTCGTTTGTACTCCTTTTCTCGCAAGCCGTTTTTGGTGCAACAAACTGAGCCTAAAAACACGCTTTTTTCTGCCTTCTTTTCTTTTTTTTTTTTTCTGTTTCCTCAGTGCAGAGAGGCCGAGTGGAACCCACTTCCGATTACCTTGCGTACCTTTCTTTTTCTCATACGTGATGGTTAATGATGTATTGCGTCCTAAGCTGTATTGTGCTGAGCGTGCCGCACCTTCGTTGTGTTGCGTAGAATCACGTCAGCTCCTTCGCAACATTTTTTCCTCTTACAGTACGAGTTGCTGATGCTACGGTCGGGCAGAAATTCTCCGCGCGAGCTTGTAGCTAGGACACGTCAGCGATAAGTAAACGTTACTCCTTAAAAAGCTATGACTTGAACCAGATACGTGGCATCAAACGCTTTATTTCCGGTCGTCTTATTAGTTGCCAGCCAACCGCTCTTCTCTCTCCTGTAAGTGAGTAACAGTTTAATTTTTGCCTAGTGATTTCGCCTTTCCTTTCATACTCTGCTTGCTAGCATGTCTGCCAGTTGCCACTTGGTGGGCACAGTACGACAGCCAGCGATCAAACTAAAAAAAATAATAATAATAATAATAATAGCTTATGTAAGAGCATCACATTGAAACTGCGCTAATTTACTATTTAAGTTTGAAAGTTGGGAACAAAAATTAGTGCCCTGGCTTTCCTATAGTAAGTGAAAGACGACAATCGGCTTTCCAAATTTCTTTCCAAAGGCTGAGCCCCGCCGGGGTGGTGCAGTGGTAAGACGCCCGACCACTGTGCTGGATGGAGTACCCGCGACGGCTGCGTTTCTATGGAGGCGAAACGAAGAGGCGTCCGTGTGCTGTGCGGTGTTGTTGCTGTGGCTGTCACTAACGAGCGCCATCATTTCTTAGCATCACGTGAAATGCTTCCGAAACATGTCTCTGCACCTTAAACTGTGACGAAATGGTGCCAGTGGTGTTTTCCAGCAACGGTTTGCGCCTCTTGTAGGTACCGTTTGCAATGTGTCGCTACGTATCCTGCGTTTAACAAGCCCGGCAACATCATATGCTCCTGGCCGACGCACGCCAGGCCACATGACCACTGTAGAAGGGTAAGACACTAATATTTTTTTTTTTTCAGATTCTTTATACCACACGTGTGGAAGAGCACGGTATTAAGTTATTTGCCAGCTTTATGCAACACGTGCGGTCCATGACTTTGAGTTGTTGATCATTGCACACAAACTGTGATTTTGTTCTGTGCAGAAAACACCTCGGTGGCGTCACACGATTCCAGCAAGTTTCTTTATTTTGTGTGAAACTGGGCGCATGTAATGCATAATTCCAGGCCACTTTGGGTGCCGTTCTTTATTGCTCTCCTCCTTCTCATTTGCAACGATAGTAGACTCTGTAGAATAATCTTTATAGATTGCAAAATTTGTATAGACGGTCATCGAGGCGGTCTTAACGCAAAATCTGCTCTCAAGGATCTTTGTTGTGCAAAATTTCAATCTGCCTTAGTGATGCGTGGCATTGTACTGAGAAAAGGAGGGAATTTAGACCTCAAGCGCATTGCTTTCGTCTGCTTGGAAACTCAGCCCAACCGCGCATACATTGCATAAAACGTCATCAAGGATTTTGAACGTCGAAAATATCCAAACGCATTTCCAGGAAGGTGCGCATATCTGGAATGTCTCATTACAGCATCGGAGTTTTGTATAGTACGTGATCCGAAAGCGCGTATGTATTCCTGCATTACGAAATTTCAATATGAACGCCGTCAATTGCTTCAAAATGCATCATGTTGCAAATTGCTTCAAAATGCAAATGCATCATGCATCAATATAAAGCAGTTTTTCATTTTATGTCGCATTTTCGGCTGTCATTATAGTAGGTTCTTTTTTAGGTGACGTCAAGAACGCAGTTAGTGTCACTCGTTATGAACTTCAACTGCGTGGCGCAAACGCAGCCCTCCGTTTTAGAAGCATTGTGGCGGCACATTTTTATGCCAATGCATTCTGCTGTGTTTTTGTATAGTACTAAACTAGGACATAAACCGGTGAGCCGAACGTTGTGACCAGGAAAGAGAGAAAAAAGAATTAATATAGCTCAAGAATAAGACTCGCTGCAACGCCTTCTCTATTGGTGATAGCTCCTTTGCAATGTCCCGGCAGCGTAGCGCCGTCTGCAGCCAGGCCTCATGCTTTTGTTCATGTTCTTTGATCATTATGTTCGTAGAGCTTTTCTGTCTTTTCTGCTTTACTACGCCAGCGGCCACTGCGACTTAATGCTCCTGGCAGTGATAGATAGCGCAGCGCTGGAAGAGAATGCGGTAGGGTAGAGACACGTGACACGTGATGCGCCTCGGAACCCTTTACAGGATCCTCTTCACAATGTCCTGAATAAGCCGCACATCGAGAGGAGAAAAATGAAGGAAACCTGCAAGGTCCGAGAACAAAAGGGCATTTTCCAAAGTATTATCTTTTTTTTTTTTTTTTTTTTTTTTTCAGTCCTCCTTCTTTTCTTTTGTGCTCAGAAAGAATTTGATTGAGCTGCACACAAACTATGGAGTCAACTTAAAAGACGGGTCGCTTTCTGGTGGCGAACCTCGAGAGGCATTTAATAGATGCGGAAAGCGCGCTAGAAAGATAGGAACTGCGTCAATATTTCAGGCAACTTTTTCGACGTCCGGTTACAAGATACTGGAGGCAATATTGTAAAACAAATTTAAGAAAAGGTTCGGAAATAGACAAAGCAAAAGCCCACAACTCCTCCATGGTTGTCTCCGCAGCTAAACGGTATTACAGTCGGGTTTAGACGACACGAAGGTGTCGAGGGCATTTTCAAAGGGTGTGTGTGTGTGTGACGACACATGTCGTCACACACACACATGTCGTCTAGAATTCTAGACGACACCTTCATGTCGTCTAGAATTCTAGACGACATGAAGGTGTCGAGAGAATTTACAAGGAGGAGGTCCGGGGAGGTGATCCAGAAGGGCAGCGATGGCGGGAAAGGGTAGGCAGGGGAATGGAAGGCTTTGTGGTATTGTGTCAGGCAATGCTGTATATTTGTGGAGATATGTACCGGGGAGAATGAAGTTTGCTGGTGTGGGACGTATGACAAGAAGCGAAGCATCAGCAGCAGAAGAAGCGAGCGGCGCGGAGGTCGCGCTCTGCTAGTCACCTTCAAGGCTATTGAAACCCGCCCCGATTAAGCTACGAAATGACGTATAAAGCCTTTGGTTTAAAAGTGTGTACAGAAACATGCGTAGCCTAAACCTTTTATCTCAGGAAGATTACGCCACCACTTCCCGCTTCCCCATCTCCTGCTAATACATACGGATGTAAATGTTTCTTTTACTTTTTTCTCAGATAACCTACTTGATATTCCTACCATAATCAAGGTCACAGAAATCAATCCATCATTAGAGAGTACCTCCACCACTTCTCCACTCCACTTCTTCTGCTAGTCCACGCAGATAATATTTTTTTTTTCATTTTATTTTCTGAGTGAACCTACTCAATATGGCCTTCCTACCATATTCAAGGCTACGGGAATCATTTATTTTAGCAAAATACCTACACCACTTCCCCTCCCTCACTGCCTTGATGATGCAGTGGTTAGGGCGCTCGATTGCTGCGCCCAATGATGCGGGATGGAATGCCGGCCGCGGCTTCCGCTTTTCGATGGAGGCGAAAAGTAAGGTGCCTGCGTGCTGTGTGATGTTAGCACACGTTAAAGAACCCCTGTTGGTTGAAGTTTGCGGGGCCCTCCATTGCGACGCTTCTCATAACCTGAGATGCTTTGGGGCGTGCTCCTCACCTGCTAGTACGCGCATATATGTATGTTTGTTTTCACATTTTTTCCAATAGAACATAATAGAATATTGCTTTCCTAGCAAAATTAAGGTCTCTAAAATATTTGTCGAATATAAATATTCGTGTTCTTTTTTTTTTTTTTGAAGAGAATCAATTGAATATTACCTTCCTACCATAATCAAGGTCATGGGAATCAGCAAGTATTCTAGTTTTCACATCAATTTCAGTCTCAAGCATTGCAAAACAGGACAGAAACCATTGAATAGAGCATACTGGCCTGTACTATGCCTCTATAGTATTAATTGGCACTTTTAATACTAAACAGTGCCTCAAAGTTGTGTGAAAACAATGTACTTGAAACGCTCGAAGGCCAGAAAGCTATCGCAGTGTAGTTTTCGCTCGGTCTGGATAAAAAGCTGTAGACTTTTACATAAGTAGATTTTTCCTTACTTCCAAGGTGAGTAATTAAAATTCTATTGTACTGAGAATTCAGCGGTCAAACCGTCGATATCGAATTGGCTAGGGGGGATCAAACTCGACCGAAATGAGTATATTCAAGCGTTGTTTTCTTTTTCCTTTATTTGCCGTCTGCGTCATGAAATCAACGAGACGAATAGCGCATAGGATCCTCATACAAGGATCATGCAATAAATACGTCGTTGGAGTTGTAATATACAAGTCATTTTATGCATTACTGAATACTTTGTACGTAATTACCTGTTGGAAAAAAAAAGACGATTAGCAGAGGGCACCTTCGAAACATTAATGAGGGACACAAAAAATGTTCCGTGGTTATATTTTAGAATCTTATTTCGTGCCGCTGCTTTAATTTCGGTCTATCCGCGGATGGCAGCCTTTTGTCAATTTAGGGCAGCAAATAGTCCCTATGCTTCATGAGCACGACCAGAACGCTGATTGCGCGCTGCTAAATCAACAAACCTTGGGAAATTGTCGCAGCTTGCTCAGCGCACACCGTACTGGCGGGAAATATCCCTTCTTTCCGCGGCGCTAACGGCCGAACGGTTGCGGTTGCGATGTTCGCATAGCGCCCGACGCGCAAGGCGCTCAGATGAGCAAAGAGGTATTTTGTGAGACAGACCACCGACTTGTGTCAATATTGGCTACACGCCAGTGCTATCATTACCCAAAGCCGAGACGGGTGTACTAGACGTGTGGTGACAAGCTCTGCTGTTCAGAAACGAGCGGACGGCGCAAAAACTCGGGAGTATTTTCTCGAGATCTTGTTGCGACAGTGACACGAAAGAGTTGGAGTGATGTAAAGAAAACATTTGTCTTGTCAGCGGGAGTCCATAATCGCAGGTGCTTCTCCAATAATTTTTAGCTTTCATACCTTCCTTGCGAGTCTCCTTTGTCAAAAAGATAGAGTTACAAGCCTTTATAAAGAGATGCCCGAAACATAAATTTGGAATCATTTTCAAGTGCCTCTGAAAACACTCCTGCAATGTCGGCCTTATGAGGCAGAAAGAAAAATGATCCATTATTTGTGTCGGCAACGGGAATATGTTTAAATAGCTCCCTTTATCATAGCTGGATCGCCTCGCAGATAAAAGAAAAAATCTTGGCCCGAAAAGTGTTAAGAAAAGTTGTGGCTCTTTCATTTCATTAATTTTTAACACACCGCTTTTGTATAAGTAAACTGTGTCATCTGGCATTTCGCAGCCTCTGCATACCTGCTATGCATAACTCTAAGGTTCCATGCTCTTGTAGCCCATAATATGTGTCAGTATCTCTTCACCGCCTCACGTCGCCTCACGTAATCTAAAAAAAAAAAAAAAAAAAAAAATCAATGACTTTTTCATTTTGTGAGAATCTTGAAAGCTACAAAACTAGCGTTCACATATAACTCTTCTTGTGGAACGATGAGTGCTAGGCTGTTACCTGAGTGTATGCGCATATATATAGAAAGGAGCAACTACGTAGCATGAAATGCGGGATGTTACTGTTATGAAATGCGGGAGTCCATAATCGCAGGTGCTTCTCCAATAATTTTTAGCTTTCATACCTTCCTTGCGAGTCTCCTTTGTCAAAAAGATAGAGTTACAAGCCTTTATAAAGAGATGCCCGAAACATAAATTTGGAATCATTTCCAAGTGCCTTTAATAATAGTTCAGATGCGAGGTATTTGATGTTCGGTGTAACCGCTACATAGAAATAAAATTATTTACTTATCTTTGGCTGCCTAGAGCTTACATGGTGAAAAGTCTGAAAATATAGAAAGCGTCCGAGAGTTTATGTTGTCTATGAAACATTATGGGCTGGTAAGAGGGAACGATCTTACGTTCTACCATTTCACCCATCGCTGCATTTCACCCATCGCTGGTTCGCGCATTGCTTTTCATTATGCTATCCAGCAACATCATATTCACGTCCTTTATAGCTACATTTATGCGCTGGTTTTTAATGTGTCGCCTTTGAAGGACCCTAAATGGGCACATTGTCATCGGAAATTCTCTAGTGGCACCTACTATTTCCGTTCCACGTTAGCACTAATCGATATCCCCCGTCGTCAACGTGTAAGTACCTTCTAATCCTTGTAGTTTTTCTTCGTACCTAAGGAAAATTAACGCCCCTTTTTCCACGACGTGTATGGGCTATAAGAAAAGTCGCAGCTGGCAGTCGTTTTTCCTTATTAGCGGCGCCGTATAATACAACCTTCGTCTTTAACGGATTTATGGGCCAATTGTATTAGTGCAAGGCTAAATTGGCTTGTTATGGCTAGCTTTTGGCTACTTTTTTTTTCTCTCAGCAGGCACACCTTTTCTTGGCTATATTGGACACCAGGCTATTCTTTTGTTTTCTGATTGTGCTTTGTGAAGAACAAATTCCTATTCTGCTTCGTTTATACTTCCTATAAACGATAAAAACATTGCAATAACTCCTTCAAAACCGATAAAACTGACAGCGAAGCCCACAATATGGGCATCAAGGGTGCTCTAGACGTATTTAGGGCTCCTATAACTGCTCGTAACTTGAACGTCCTGGAAGCAACTGTCCTTCCGCTGCTTGTGACGTTATAGGCGCTATCTGATACATTCATCTTTCCCAGGGCACAAAAGGTCGGAAACACAACCGCAGTGGAACATGAACACAAGTTAAACAGTTGATTGTCGTCAGTAAATGCAGGGCACAGAAGGCACGTGTTGAATTTCCTACAGGTAATACTTCTAAGGGCAGATAGTGTGTTCATGCTCAGTTCTGTCAGGCGAGTAACAGAGTAAGAGATAACCGTATTCTGACAGGATTTCTTTTTCCTGTAGACTCACAGAAGGCACCTACCTTTTTGTCAACTCTCTAGGGAGCGCTAGAGATCCCTTGGCAATTCTTACCATCGGGCTGAACATACTTTCCAACACAAGTATCTTGACTGCTCTTGCCCATTCGGAATAAATTTGTGCTAGCCTTTCCCAGGTTTTTTTTTTTCGTTTTCCTGCTGCAAACGTCACTACACTGCTTGCAAACAGGTAACTCTGATCAGGACTGTTGCCGCTAGGCTTCATCTCCGAGCAACCTTCAAGATTTTGCTTCAGAAATATGGTTTGATGTCTAGGAAGTATGTTTTCATATGTGATTTCGTTTATATGTTTTTTTTTTTTATCTGTGTGGACGTACACAGGTAAACTCCTCTCAGTAGTGTCGTCACCAAGCTTCATTTCCGAAGAAGCTTGAAGGCTTTGACTCGGGAGACGGTCTACACGAAATTTGTTTACAGTCCTGATCTCTTTTTCTTGCTCGGTCAACCATGCAACTACTTCACGTTTTTATTTGTCTGGCAACCCTAGCCTTGGCTCCTTAAAGGGCCTCACTCCGAAGCCAGTGCTTCATCTCCTACCGGTTTAGCTGGTCAGAGGAACTTACCCGAGGCACATCAACCTAAATGGCCAAACCTCCACGGAACCTTGCCATATCTAGCTGCAGTACAGCAGTCATGGCTGTTCCTCCGGCAGAGGAAAACAGACTTATATTTGCTAGCTCCATGGGAGCCCATGTATGCTTCACAAGCCTTCGCAAAGTAACTAAACAAGCAAGTTCGCGTGAAAAGAGGTATAAAATTTCACGATTCCCTCTGCTGTAGTCTAAAAAATTGCATATTATGAACAGTTTGTTAGGACCTCAGCCTTACCTGGTGTCATGGTTGGCCTAGATTGGATGGCCAAGTGCGACGTGCAAGTGCTGGTGACCTGATTTTGTAGATTATAATACACTACCTATACCTTGGCATATGCTGACAAGGAGAGCATTTACATAATGCTGCGTATTTTGCATTCACGTAATTGCTCGTCATTCGAATATTTTTAGTTTCGCCGTCATAATTGGGCGAAAGGTTCCACGCTTTATTATTTCAGTTGAAAACTGTAGCCATGAAGTCTTCCGCGTAAATACCAAAGCTCACCACTGGTGTCTTTCAGCTCTGAAAAATCGGCGGTACGTGAATCGCTAAAGATTCAAACTTGCGAAAGCAGAAAAATAAATCGAAGAATGCGAAACCGCAAGTCAGCGCCGACGTTTCTTTCGAGTTATGCTTCTCCATTTTTCGTTCTCGAGCCTTCCTTAAGTATGAGAAGAAAGAAGCTGTTAACTTCCGAACCAGCGAAACCTAAATTGGCGTGCGTGAGAGTCGTAAACGGCACCAAGCCTTCGACGTCCAATCTGGGGATCGATGACAAGAGGAAAAAGTATTGATTCCGCGTATACTTTTGGTATATGTATATTATGTACGAACGTTATCTCCCATCTAAGTGACTGATTTACTCGCACGATGCATGTCCCGTAATTCTTATACATCATCAAAAAAAGTGTCTTCCCGACATCATGTCTACCTGCTGCTCTTCCGAATATAAATTAGAGTATATCATGCATTCACACATTTAGTAAGGCTTTTATCGCTCGCAGGACCAACTTCTGCTCACCCTAGAACTCCCAAAATAGCATCTGAGTACAGAGCGAGCCATGCATGCGAAACACGAACTGATAATCCAATTTTCGGTGTCAGAGCGGGTAGATTTTATTATGCATTCTTTAAAGAGATGAGAGTGGAATTATCAGATGCGGCATATGGGCAATCTTTCTCCAACATTCTTTTCCATCCCTGGTAATTTAGCAGGAGCCGCATTCCGGCACAGTCATAGCCGTACGAAACAGAAGAGGCGGAAATATTGCACTCGGTAGACTGCCACAGTAATCAACAGCCGCTTTTCAGTGTGACTATTTTGTTGTCTTTTAATATGTTTATTCTTAATTGTATCTACACAAAATCCAATTTTTTTTTAATGATATCGATTTGAAGTACTCTTAGGGATGATTTCAAAGTCTCTCATATTCAAATTAAATTCCTTTTAGGTCACACTGTTATTTCAGCAAGCAGGGTTCACTTACCACTGTGGACTTTCAGCAATATGCACGAGCGAGTGTTCAGCGAATATTTCGTCAACTGCTTTACTGACCATTGGATTTTCTGTGCGCGTGCTGCGGGTGTGTGCGCATCGTAATATTAAAGTCTGCGTAAGAACATTGGCTAAAGAGATGTGCAGTAGCTTATTATTATCTCCTGAATGAAAGTAGAGCCCCGTAAAGGGGTAAAAAAAGCCAAGAAAACGAAGTCAGAGCACAACCGACAAGAAGGCAATATACAAGGACAGCCTGTTCCAGGAAACAAAGTAATCTCGCTAATGGGCAGATATGACAAAGAAACCATTGTACAGACATTCTTTTAGACTTCAGAGAAAATGCGACAGAAACTTGAAGTTGCACAGGCAAATAACTAAAACGTTTGCAGGAATTCTAGAAAAGACTCTCGAAACGCATTTTTTTTTTTTTTCAAAGATTGTGCAAACGGGCAATTAAAATCAATATAACCGCAGATCACCCTCGGGTGGTTCGAAGTTCTTGCTATTCATTTTCAGAAACGCACTGCATTTCTTTTTTTCTTTTTTGCAGATTTAAACTTCAGAAGTGGCAGTTAAACTTGAAGCTAATCAGCACACAAATGCAGGGAAGGTGAGGGACTTCGTTATGAGATACATAAGAAAGGAGCCAATCATCACTGATGGAAAGGAAATCTTTGGGAGGTGTTCTTTTTAGGTGTTGGTGAATGTGAAGTAACAATTAATAGAGGAAGTAGTCGGTAAGAAAGCGGAAGAAAAAACAACCATAGGCCGCCAGTGGGATCCGAACCCACGACCTTCGTATTTGTTGTAAGGTGCTTCATCGCTGAGCTAAAGCGACTTTTTTTTTTCTTCATTGTCTATTAAAACACGCCAGTATAGGCAGACCTGGAGCGATTAAAATTTTTCAATCTGGCTAAGTCTTCAAGAACAGCCATTCAATACGGCTGCTCCGTTTGTGCGCGATACACCTTTTTCACGGGCAGAACGAACAACGATGTCGGCATGTCTCACTACCATCCTTGTCCTCCACAAACTGTGGATACCCAGGAGTTGAACATGTCATACGGTATGTCATCACTCTCTGCAGTTATAAACCTGATTCCTGAAGAGGCAATTGGTAGTTCCTTTTTAAGTGTTAGCTGTAAAATGTCCCAAATAAAGATCGGGTCCTAGCATTAAAAAGACACATGTTAAAAGGTTTTTGCTTTTTTGCACAAAGGACAATTAGCTGTCCAGGGTACAAAAATTCCGTTTTCCTGGAGCCATGTTTTAACTGGAAGTACGTTAGTGTGCATCTTGAAGAAAAGGTTTTTATAGAAGCTGTTACAGGCATCCATTTGACTCTTTTTGAAACGCCCCTTCTTGGGCCTCCACAGTGCACCGTTCTATACAGAGGGACTGGCATCGTAACATCAATTAGGCTTTTGGACATTTTACTTTTGTTAAGCAAAGACAAGTATTCCAAAAAAAATCGCACTGTTAATATGCGATATGACACAACAATTTCATGCAAAAATCCAGCGACTCTACAATTCATACCATCACTGGTGGTAACAATAAAATCGGGCAAAGCTTTAGCTAATCGGACATTTGACATTGTAGGCAAAAAACCATCACTTTGGGCTCGTACAAAAAAAAAAGCGTGACACACTTTGTCTAACAAAAACATTTGTCAGCTTAAGTCCACCATCGAGAAAATATCTAAACAGATTTGTGCGACTAAACATCTCCCAGCTCGAACCCCAAATACACACCGCAAAGGCTCTGTGCATTTTTTGTACATTCGCTCGTGACATAAAAAGTATTTGTAATACATGCCAAATCTCTGCAATAAGGAATACATTACACATGTAGCCCCCGCAAACATCGACAAACCGCGATCCTGCCATGAAGCAGTCTTTTCGTTCAAACTGGCAATGATCTGATTCCCAATGTTCGTTATTTTCTTTTTAGTACTGTAATGGGACCCCCAGATATTTAGCGGGTGTCGCCGTCCAATGCATGCTTGCAAAATAGGCCGGAATCAAGTCCCAGCTACCGTGCCAGATGCCAACACCCTTTTCCCAATCAATATGAGACCCTGTCTGTTTGCAAAATTTTTGGCTACTTCAACTGCCTCAAGAACTCTAGTTATGTACTAATAAAATATAGCGATATTGTCGGCGTAAGCTAGCACTTTCACTTCTTATGACTCTAGCTTGCAGCCATGAACGCTTTCTTGGCGCATCATAACGAGACAAAATGACTCAAGGTACAAGGCAAAAAACAGCGAGGAGAGTGGGCAGTCTTGCCTAACTGATTATTGAGCAGCAATCAATTCACTAAGTGTCCTATTTATTACAATGCGCACAGTATAGTCGCTATAAGCCATCTTCACACCTTATAAGTAATCACGTTGCCGATCTTGATATGTTCTTATAACTTAAACATTATTTCATGGGAGATCATGTCAAAGCCATTTGGCAGGTCGAGCTGCAGCATACCAGCTCGGCCTGTGAACCCGTCATAGCACTCTAAAACACTCTTGGCAATGTGAGTATTAGTTGTGATCGTGCGACCTTTAATACCGCAGGTTTTGTGAGGCCATATAAGGTTTTTACTTACGGCTTGAACTCCCTTTGTCAGATTAAAATTTTGTAATCAGTGTTTGTTAAGGCATTTGGCGTATATAACTCTATCGACGTTAACTTTTTTAGATTTTCAGTTTTAGGTATTAGTACCATGTGACTTGATCGAAAAGACGGAGGCAATCTATTTTCTTCATATCCTTCTGCCCACACGCGCTGTAGCACCTGTGACAGTTCCGGTGCAAAGGACTTGTAAAAGCTTGCTCCTAAGCCATCCGGTCCGGGTGACTTGCCTACAGCTAATTCCTCTATCGCCCTCAAATTTTCTTCCATGCTTATACCTCTTTCTAGTCTGGCTTTTGTTTCATCGGATAATCTTCGGCATGTTAGCGAGAAACTGTCCTTTAAACCCTCTTTGCGCTTATTTTACGCCACCAAAATATGCCGGTAGTGGTTGACGGCAGTGAGCTTCATTTTGATAAACTATTTGTTTGATTTGCTTCTTTGCCGCATATCGTTTTTCATCGCCCAACGCTCGTTTATTTGGGCTTTTCCCCAGACACAAACTTTCGGCGCGTGCGCGCATCACTGCTGCTTTACATTTTTCTGCCTCAAGCAGTTCCGATTCGGTCCTAACTTCGCTTACTTCGCTTGTGTATGCACCGGGTTCCGCTCTTTCCATCATTACCACCAATCCAAGCTGCCGTTTGAGCATGCTTTTCCTTTAACACCTCGTTGTAGCGTCGGAAAGTACGCCTTTCAAAACAAAGCCTTTCAGTCGCTATCATTTTTATTTTCAATCTTTAGTTCCTCCCACGTGACCGCATATTTCGCGAGCTGTCTTGAGAACATTTCATCTATTTTTTCCTTTACTTTATTGCCGAAATAATCATCTTTGAGCAATCGGCTGCATAATCTTGTACTTTCTTAGGTATTTATGTTCCGGGCAACTTATTCTTAAGAGCGTTAACCAGCGCCACGCCCTGTGCTACCACGAGTGTCATGTAGAAGGCGATCTAACGGATGGAGCCCTCTTTCACTACATATTACGTCAAAGGGGTAAGATTTGAAGTCCTCGTTAAGCTAATCAGCAAACAAATGCAGCGAGAGTTGGTTTCGTTAGAGGGGTTTAACGTCCCAAAGCGACTCAGGCTATGAGAGACACTGTATTGGAGGGCTCTGTGAGTTTCCGCCACCTAGGGTTCTTTGCCGAGCACTGACATTGCGCAGAACATGGACGTTTTCTTCTGGATGTTTCCTTTTATTTCTTTTTTCCTTCTTCCTCTTCTTATGCTTGCGTGGAACAAATCGCGACTTTGACCTCGTTTCTTTTTTCTCCCTTTTTATTATTATAATTTTTATTTCACTGTTTTAAAGAAAGGTTTCTTTTATTATTAATTTTTTATCGTGACCTTTTGCTCCCTTTCATTTATTTTTAATTAGCTTTTTAATTAGCCCGGCAAAGATTTTGCTGGTCCAGGCTTCCTCTCCTTTTATTATGTTTTCTTTTTCAGTTCGAGAAGACAAATAAAATGGTAAATTGCATTAATTAGCAAGGTTGTACACGGTTTGACGGTTTGAATTAGGAGGACGCTCAAGCAGCTTTGCTTTAAGAGTAGAAACGATAGCGCCTTTAACAATGCATTTTCATTGCGCAGTTTTAAAGCGATGGCGTTGACCGAAAATCTGGCGTCAGTGGCCATCCGCCGGCATTGGCGTTGTGAGCGAACAATCACGCTATCAGGCGGTAACTGCTGGTGGACATGGCCGCGCAATGACTGGACATATGATTGTCTGAGCAAAAACTCACCCTGTGCGTAAGCAGGCGCACCACAAGTTTTTTTTTTTTCCTTTTTTTTAAACTCTTCAAGCTCATTGCATAAATATTTCATTCTTTTTACACCGGTTAAGTATTAAAGACACAAATGCCAAGCAGATATAAAAAAAAAGAAATCCGAATAACCTGAGCCACTGCCGAGAATCGATAATTACGCAACGTAAGGGAGCAAGCGAAATCATTAAGGGTGCGGTTTAAACTTCCCTGAAAAAATACTTTTGCTTTTGAGTTTACGTCTCGAACTTTGGATAATTTCTATTGGTTTTTGCTGTACTAAGTACATCGGGAAGTGGTGAAGGTATGATTTCTACAACTGAAGCGAATGCCTTGTTACTCTTGCTGGCCTGAGCCTCCGGAGAGGAGGGCAGCAGATTTTTCTTTCGAAATCACTGTTGCGACATTTCGCTTAATGCGCCCCCCCCCCCCCCCCCCCCTCCCGAAATGTGCGGAGGAGGAAGGGGAACTTGGCTTGCGGGGGCTAGACGACCGGGTAAGAGAGTGAAAAGCCTTTGCGAGGGAACGGGAGGAGAGAAACACGACAGAATCGGGTGATTGCGGTGGCTGTAACTGCGTTATTATTTATTCTTCCCAAAAACGTTTTTTCGGCCTTGAGTTCTGGGACCGAAGCCTCACAGTCACCGGTGAAGGAAATATTTTCGACCAGAGGATGGAGAGTGGCCCTTTAAGCGCGGCGGTGGCTCAAGCTCAAGCGGCGCGCGGCTCGACGGGACGCGGGCCACCGTGAAGAACGGTTCTACCTAGCGCAGTATTGTTTTCGCAATAAACATCGCGTTCGAAATTTCTCTGTCCATAGATCAGATTACTTCATCATCATCATCATCATCATCATCATCATCATCATCATCATCATCATCATCATCATCATCATCATCATCATCAACCTGACTATACCTACAGCGGGGCGAAGGCCTCTCCCATATTCCTCCAATTAACCCGGTTCTGTGCTAGCTGCGTCCACTTGACCCCTGTGAACTTCTTAGCCTCATCCGCTCAACTAACTTTCTGCCGCCACCTGCTACGCTTTCCTTCCTTTGGAATCCAGTTTGTTACCCTAAGCGACCATCAGTTATCCTCTCTTCGCACTACATGTCCTGCCCATGCCCATTTCTTCTTCTTGATTTCCGCGTTTCAGCCCCTATGCTGAAACGTGGAGGCTAACCAAGAGGGTTCTACTTAAGTTGAGGCCAACGCAGAGGGCTACGGAACGAAAAATGGTATGGGTAACATTAAGAGATAGGAAGCGCGCAGAATGGGTCAGAGAAATAACTCAAGTTCAGATTACTTATGCACCCTCAACAGAAGGTAAACTTTATTCCACTCTAGATATCTAAATCCCGCCCTAATGCGAAAGTATAAGGCCTTACGCATGCACAAAGCAGAGCTGGCCGAGATTAGGTTTTAACAGAGGCCATGCGTTGTCCGCGGCGGGGCGTCTCAAAGAGTGCTAAAAGCGAGAAAGCGGGGCGTGCTGCTTTGGGCAAGACGGTTCCTTAAAAGTTCAGTATTGTACGCAGCCGCCATTTCAAGAATGCGACAGTAGCGTGTCGTACAATATTTCGAAAGCGTAGCAGTTCTTTAATCGTGCTGGCAATTCGCTGACAATACGCGCGTTGCGCTAATCCACCAGACCGTGGTCAAGGAGAGCAGACGGTGCAAATTGGCTGGCAAGTTTGCTACACGAGTGTTATTCCAATGTCAAATCCTAACGAACGAGACGCCAGACTGCAGTGCAAAATGTTTGTGCAATGCTAGAATCTGTGCCCCCGCAGATGCATGCGTGGCTCCAGCTCGCATCAAGTTGAAGCGAGAGCACGCGATTTACCGCGTCATTGAGCTAGAGAAGCGGATTTAATGTCAGTGATAACAACGAACTTCACGACAGCCTTGTCCCCAGATTGGTAGAGCGCGTACCTCATCTGGCAACCAGTGACACAAAGAAGCCAGCACTGCTCTTATCTACTTCGTTATGTACAACCTTGAGATGATATTATGAATCAAAAACACAACATGCTCTTCTTTATAGTATTAATCGCGAACTCGGAAGCTCAGGGTGAAAAGTTCTTCAAGCAACTTTAGGCTTCTGAGAAGAATACAGGCTGTCCATAAGGTTGATTATCGAGGACAGCGATATCAGTTGCAAAGCTCAGCGGTGAAGAAGAGAAACTCATCAGTCACAGTTGCCAAGCTCAGTAAGCTACTGATAGGAATCTTGGCAAGTTAGGAAAACAGAGAGTACAGCCAGAAAGCCATAGGGTACAGTTCAAAAACTGAGCAAGCACTACCGGGAAGATAAAAACATATTATGAAGCTCACCTAGCGACAAAAGTAAGTCCAGAAAATATTATGACGACCAAAAGATCGCACTTAGGACCAAATTAAAGTACAATTCCAAAGCCGAACCATGAATGTAGAGATACGAAGCTTAGCAAGAAGAACTTGGGAGCTCTGCAAGTTACAATTTGAAAGTTGAATGCAATAAAAAAAAAAAAAGAAACCGTTTGGATGCAGATAAAATTCCATTCTGAAAATTCAGCATTTTCAGCAGCTGGGTAAGTGCAGTTAGGGACCTTAGCAAATTATAAGGATGTACAGAAAGCATGGCCAGGAGGTTCAACAAGGAATTTTAGGAACATTATCAAATAACAGGTGATATGGCTTTCAATAATACTTTCTTATTTTGGGATCGATGTTAATGAACAACTTTTTTTTTACACTTTTGGGATGCTTGGAAAATAAGCCCCCACATCGTCACTGTTATTTAAACTGAAGAATTATCTTCAAATATTCTTCTGTTGCACACTAGAAGGAAGCCTGCAGGTGAACCAAATTGTGGTGGAACGTTGTTTGAACCATTAGTGGATTTCTGAATGCATGCTTGCCTGACAATATTTTGTGTTATCTCCAACACAAAATACTTGGTTGTTTTATGAGTTTTGCCTCTACCTTAGGCATCTGTAATCGTAAGCATGCTATCGTAACAAGAACTCAAATTTCAAAAAGTGTAATCACCCTTACATTTTCATCTGGCACAGAAAATGTAACAAAATTAATGAGGTAAGTCGAAATGCAGGAAACAGTTTATAAACGATCAGCTCCGCACTGATAACAGCCCAGAGAAGAAGTTTTGAGGAAAAAAAAAAGAAAGCACTTAAAGTTGAGTAGTATGTTGGTTTCTCATGCGAGCACAAGGGTTGTAACCTCTGATGCCGTTTCCAATTAAGTATCGCTTGGCTGTCTGTCCTGTAGCCTGCTACACTTTCAGTGACTACTCTTTTTTTATGGCGTACGTTTTACTCTTCTTACAGATGGTTCCATGTCAGCATCGGCGCCAACCTCGATAGCGCCTCCATGACGTCCGCCATGCAGGTTTCACCGCCATACACCTGCTTTCTCCAGACGCGGTGCGGCGGAGCCTGAATGTTCGGGTACGCGTACATGACGCTCCCCGCATGAAATCTACTCGCAGCAGTCTGCTGAGAGTTTTTAATATTCGTGGTCACTAAGGGCTTTCGCTTGCGCCTGCGATTATTACGCGCCGTTTCATACTCTGTTCAAAAACTGTGCATCGCAAGACGAGCAGGTGGAGCTGGCTGATTGCAAAAATAGGCCCTGCGTCATTGGCTCCCACGCGAGCTCCGTCAGTGGCCGCGGCCAGGCAGCTGTTCATGAGAAAAATGTCAACGTAGGCAATGAGTTCATGAGACATAACCCTTGTTTGCTGTGTCTTCATCTCAGGTAGAACAAAGCTGAGTACATAGGCTGTGAGGATGCGTAAACAACTTTCTTGCCAAGCCAAATATAGCGCCGCTAGATTTCAACGCCGCAAGGTAGCAAGATTTAAAAAGCGCCATTTTTAGATCACTTTAAGCGAAACTCAAATTTTCGTTTATGAATTGCTCAAGACCTTTCTTGTAGCTTGAAAGTTTTAGCAAGATAGAAATTAGTGCTGGGAAAAACAAAGAATAATGTTCCGGTATACCGCGGGTAACAATTGAAACCACCCCCGTTACGGATCAAATGACTAACAGGCAGGAACGTAAGCAGTTGCAGTTGAGGATCTCGGCAAGATGCAATTATGAAGCGAGCTAATATATTTAATAAACAAAGAAAATACGTTTGGAAACTGAGAAAGTAGCAAATCGAAATATACGCGAGGGTTTTTAACACGCTTGGGTACATTAGGAAGCTGAACAAGTTAAGGTGTGGTAGAACACTAATGAGAAACACCTAGCAAGCCTCAGCAAGGGCAAGTCAATTGTTTTCGGAACTCTAGCTAGAAGGCTCAGGATGTACCCTAATCTCATCAAGTTATACAAAAGAAGTTCACCAAGTACAGCTTGCAAGCTCGTAAGATGATTTGGGGAGCGCCGCAATTATGTGAGGAAACCCAACAGGCGTATTTAAAAAGCCGCGCAAGATCGGTTGTTTATTTCATCAAGTAAGGCTACGAAGCTGATGAGGTGCATTTGTAAAACTCATTATCTACAAGCGGGTAGCTAGGCACGTCTAGGTACAAAGGAGTCAAAGAAACTCCAGTTCGGTGGCTTAATAAATTTGCCTTCTGAAGCCCAGCAGGTACTGTGCTCGGCAAGTCAAAGGTAGAAAGAGTAACAAGTGCAGCTTGCAAGTTCCTTTAATGGCAGACAGGAAACTGCAATTTCTTTCGCGAAACTGCACGTTAACACTATAAAACTCACTAAGTACGTTCGGCAACCAGCGAACAAAAAGTAGGAATGCCAGCAATCTAATTTAAAGACCCCGAAGTTATGACTCGGAAAATAAAAAAGGTACTCTTATGAAGCCCAACATATACAGTTTTGAGTGTCAGCGAGTTGCAGGTCAGATGATCGCCAGTTCAGTTGGGAAGCCTAGGCCCCTTCGGTGCTGAAGCTGAGCAAAATGCATGTAGATATGAGCAAGTACAGCTCGGGAGCTCAGCAGGAAGCTCAGCCAGCTATGTTGGGAAGCTCGCCAAGACAAGACAGCCGGCCATTAGGTACGCTTGAAACCCAATAAAGCGTAACCCGAATGTACCTCAAACGCATGTATAACTTATAAAAATACAGTTGACAAGCTCAGAAAACAGTTTAGCAAACTCAGGAAGTACATTTAAGAAGCCCGGGAAGTTACAGATTAGAACAGCAGCAATGAATGGTTCCACGCGTCGTTTTCGATTTTCCATCTGTTATTGTTTCTTCTAGTGATGTCCGCACGTTGAACGATACTCAGACGTTATTGTTCAGTCCACGCTGGTGTACAGCGTTTTACTAGCGTGTTCAGTGTCAGCGGCATGGATATCACAGGAACTGAGCAACCGCATGGGCCGTTTGGGCGGCTGAGGTATCAGGTGCTCTCATGTTGAGAGCCGGCATCTGGTCTCTTTGGAGAATTCCAGTTCCCCTTGTCGGTCTTTCTGAGCGGTTGCGCATGTGATACGCCATGTTAGGCAATTCACGGGCAACAGTGAGAAGACCATTGTCAGCCATTGCAGTTCAGGATGACACGATCAATGTTTCAAAAGAAATGGAATTTAATAAATATGAAGTTGGATTATGATAGGATTGCATGACAGAGCTTCCGACGTTACGTTCGTTCGTCACGAACACTATCTTCTATCTTCCTTCTACACTCTCGCAGCTCTGTTTAGCCGTTACATGATGCCTCCCGGCTTGTGGGTAGATGCGGTAGTTACTCAAATAACATATTCTAACCCCATGTATCAATTCTGAAAATTTAGAACGATCCAAATTGATGCTAGGGAAGCTGTAGTTTATCCCTTTGACTCTTATGCGCGGAGAGGTGAGGGGGTAATTTTCATTTTATAGCCAGCGAACATGCTCTTCAGGCCTCGACTTGTATAAATCAAAGTGCGCAGACCCTACGCTCAAGTAGCCGGAAGAGGGTCAAAGTCGTGGCCAAAAAATTTATTCATTGCAAGGTTTTGATACTTTGTACTTCATTCCACCTTATACTAATTTGCCTTTGGTTCCTCCTGAAATTCGATAAAATACGCTAGTTCGAAGAAAAAGAAGACAATATGAACGAGGTATCTATTTATCTTTTTTCACTAGCCCATTCAAATGGCACGGGACATCTGAGAGCCCTCGATCCGACAATCTACAAAGAGCAAAGCAATTAACAGCGTTAAAGGTCCCGCTGGAAACTGTGGTTATCCCCTTGTCAACAGCAGAGCAGCCGAGGAGGCGCCCATCTCGCCCGAGTAGGATGAGAGCTCACTGAAAGCGTGTAAAGTACCAAAAGAGTATGGAGTCAAATTGTGTTTCCCATAATTTCAGAGAGGGTAGCCTGCCTCTTGGCCCGTTTTGTCCCGGAATATCGCTATTGCGGCGGCTGAAGTCAGACATACTCGAGGAGGATAGACGTGAGTGGTGGAATATCCAATTGGAGTTTGGAGCGTTAGCTACACTTCTCACACTCGTAAAGGCTATTTTGCGCCGCAATTTGACTTTAAAACGCAGGTTTTTCTGGGCACGTACGCTTCGGCTCGCGCCAAATGCCGGCTAGTCTGGGAGCCTCCATGCGAGTGCTGTTTCGGGATGGTTCAAAGGAAGGGCGCAGTATATGTTGTCATTTCTTGGTGGACACCAAACCGCGCCGTACGAGAAAGCAGGAAGAAGGGAGTGAAAGAAGAAAGGGAAACAAGCCGTCATAGTAGAGGGCTCCTCAATAATTTGGGCCCCCTGGGGAACTTTAACCTTCACTGTCATCACATTATCAGCGCCCGCTTTCAAACTAAGGAATCTCTATACGAACGCCGTTCTCAGGCTGGTGCCAGGAGTGGTGCAAGCGGGCGCCAGATTTGATGGGCTAGACCAACCAGACACACTGCGCTGACAGCGGCTGCTAAATTTAGTGAGTCACCAATAATATTCGGGAGCCGTCCAATGTGCAGCTCTTTCTCTCTTCTTTTAATCCTTCATTTCTCTGTTCCTTTACATCATGGTTCAGGTGCCCACTCAAAAGTGTGAATGATATAGCGCCTTTCATTTCTTCTAGACCAATTTACAACTTTACTCATAAGCTAGAAACCACGCTAGGTTATTACAGTTATATCAAGACTCTGATCATAATCCTTACACCGTAAAATAAATCAATAAATTGACTACTGAGATAAACCTTGCGCCTTATATCAACACAGCTATCGCTCGACATTTGGTTCATCAGCTATGAACCCCTCTAGTTGGATCTTTTAGACAATGCAGATACCTGGAGAACGCCTGGTAAACCTTAAGTTAGTTCCGTGTAAAAGTGCGTAAAATCACAGATTTTGACCACACTTGTCCGATAGGATGAATTAGGCCGCTTAGACGAAGAGGCTGCAAAATTACCTGCGCGAAGAATAGCGCTGGCTTGGAGCGGATGAACTGGCTCGCCTACTTGAAATGTTTGAGGATGCTGCGGGCGAAAGAAGCGCGGGCCCTCGAAGAACAGACCCGCCCCAAGTCCCTGCATTAACATAAAATTATTTACACTGCCCACGCCCCTCATAAAAAGAGAGTGAACAGGTGAGCGACACTCCGCACCCGTGAAAAACTCCAACTGAAAAGACACTGCTTCGAATGTGGGAGTTCGAATCGTTAGGCAGCGTTATGTATGTTTGCACACGACGACCCGAGAGAGAAGGAAGTACAGGAAGCAGCGACAAGCTGATGGCGTGTTTCAACGAGTGAGTTAGACATGCAGCTTAAACTGCAGATAGTGAACCTTAGCTGCCAAGGCAAGGTGACCAACGTAATTGTGCACACGGGAATGGCGATAACGGCACTACGCGAGAGCAGCATACCGCCTGAACTCGCCACTCCGCCCGAGAGTATCGAGCTCTTTGAGTGTTCGATGAGAAAGTTACTGGCAAGCTTCCACTTCTGCATTTGTCCCTACATCGACGACTACCGTTGAATTAGGGGGTGAACGGTGACAGGACCATAATGTAAGCTCTTGCGAGTTAACTTTCGTCTACAGACTGCTCAATATCCGCTGACAGATGAGAGCAGCTTCGAGAACTGTCCGAAATACAGAATTGAGTGCTGGTAACGAACGAATCTGAGGATGCCGAATCCCTACGAGGTGCGTGATATCGGCACTACAACGCGTCACGGGCTCACAGCATATGAATATTCCGGTCGAAGAAGCCACAGTAACCCATACCAATGACGAAGGAAAATCTTGTATGAGCAACAAAGCGTTGTGTCGTTCCGGCATGCAAAGCAGACCGCCGAAAAGGGTAAAGCAGGCATGACTATAGAGGACTCTTATCTATTGCACAACCTTTCATGAAGCGCAGGAAGAAATTTTGGCAGTTCAGAAAATACAGCTAGGAATATAAGCTAGCTGCTGCTTTAGTAAACTCGAAAAGTAACAGTTTCTATGTTCACAAAATTACAGACAGGAAGCGCAGGATGTAATTTGAGAAGCTGCAAAAATTACATGTTGGGCCCTCAGCACTTAAAGATCGGAAGCTGCTTTATACTGGAGCAGCGCCACCGAAATTCAATACTATTCCACAGAGCGTCTGCTGAATGGGTTTTTTTTATGAAAAAGAAGGCTGCGCAAAGCGGAAAATAGGGTGCATTCTTAAAGGTTGCGCATTTGGAACAGTGCGAGAAAATACAAATACGTAGCAAGAGGTAAGTAGAAGAGATATCTATTAACCGAGTTTTTATTCCGAAAACACGTACACCCCGCATCAACAGTATACGGGAGCAAAGGAGTTGTTTCTCGATTCTGCAGCCGGTCTCGTTTTCCACCCTGCGCAATTATAATCTATAATATATATAACATATAATTTATTATAATAAGGGCCTCTCGTCCTCGGTCCTGCCAAGCTTTTTACTCCCAAATGTTCTAAGCAGGCTCGTTATCTATCTTAGAACCCTTTCGGCTGCATGCATATGACGGGGGCTGTATTGTTTTCCAAAGATTAAGTACAGAGTGCTAGCAATAAAAGCGAGGGTTATGAAATTTACTAGCAATCTCTTTAATGGATGGCAGCCTGCGTTAAATGTCGAAAAGAGATTAAACATTTGTGGTAGTTTACTTTATTTTGTATTTTGTCACTTCTGAACGTTTTTCTTAAAATTACAGGACGTAAAGTTATATTTTTCACCATAGTAGATACGTCCATACGCAATCACGATTTTGATTATGCGTTTTAAGCACAAATATATCCATTATGCTGTTTTCCAGGCCTATACGACTGCTATTAAAAATTATTATCCTAGTCGTAAATACGAGCTCGCTTGGATTATTACATTAGGTGTCGTGTTTGAAAGTGCGTTCACTGAAGTCCTAATGGAAAGACTGGTTTGCGCGTGCATTTTTATTTCTTGTAAAAAAAAAAAGTGAATAATTTTTCAACAGAGCTGGTTTCTGTAAAACGTACACCAAACCATTGGAATCACCAGCGTATTCGATCGACGTGACCGCAGAAAAGAGATGATATTTTTTTGTTTCGCGATTGAACAAGTGAGTTTCAATTTTGAGGCCATTCAAAATACTAGCTACATCAATTATGAAATGCAAAAATTAATTTTTGTGAATGAAAATGGAGTGAAAAATTGAGAGCAACGTGCCTTTTTTAAATGGCAATAACTATGCAACGCCAAATAAAATACAGCAGTAAACGCAGTCTAAGAAAATAAATGATCAAATTAAGAATTAATATATTGGCAGACTTATGAAACGTTTTCCAGGTGCGCAGCAGAATTCGAAACACTGCGTGGCCAGAAAAAAAAAAAAAAAAAGAGAATCAAGAACATGACAAGGAAACACTGAGCAAACATTCATAGTAAAAGCCAGAGCAAAAACATTGTCAGTTAAATTCATTATTTCGTAAACACTCAGTCTTATGCTACCTCGTTGCATAAATGCTTACCCGGTGGTACAGATATGTCACCGCTTTAGTTACGCCGTGTCAAAGCGGCTGCGTGAACTATAGAGGCAGCGTGTCAAACACGGGATCTAAGAGTCCCTGGTGGCTGAATTCTGATCCCACTCTTGCGGCCCAGAAGCCGAACCCAAGTTGGCAAACAGGTCATTTCATGCGGTCTCATGACGCCGCTCAACTCAGCAACCAGTCGGGGCTCGGCATTTATCACCTGCCAACTGCCACTTTTCAAAGGTATTCCCGCGATCTCAGCGTGCAAGAACGTCTACAGCCTAGCACGATAAATTATCTTCTGAGAATCACATACTAATCACCACTCTGCTCTAGTCACTCACTGAACGATTTCTGGATTGCGGTTTCCATCCGACAATGCGAGTGTTTCTATCGCAGCAACCAAGCATGTATTGCTCCTTCTGTAACCTTTATTTAATCTTGGTTTATTTTTGAAAGACGGTGCGCAATACTCGCTCTCTCTTTCTCTCCACCGGCTTTAGTTGACGCGAAGCTCCTTATTCCTATTGGCTGCACATCAAGCGAAGCCGTTAATCCTATACTCCTCACTAACTCCACTTTTATAGTTACGACCTAGGTGGCAGAACAACAACCGCACAAAGAAGCGGCCGGTGCGATACTTCTGCTTCTTCAAAACAGACTCGCGCGTGTACACGAGCTTCGCGATTTTGTTGCTCTGAGCCTTTGCCAGGACGTATAACGGCTTTTTCTCTAGTGTCCCAACTTATGCAGGCGCGCTAAAAGCGAAGGTGCAATACAATTCGTTGAGAGGGTGCATAGGCCAGCCGCTCTCCAGAAGCATCACCCTCCCACCATCTTGTCACTCCATCCTCCTAACTAGGGGTATACGCGTATACCTAGCCAACCTCCGCCACCTCCATCTTTTACCCACCTTCGCCCTCTAAAAAACATCCGCCGTGTGTGTGAAGCCCTGCCTAAGAGTAAAACATAGAAGCAATCAACGATAGCAAATATAACTGCTTTCATTGCACTTTCACATGAGATATATCTGATGATTGCGTATATATTTTTTTCGCCGGGCTTTCTGAAGTGCGCATATTTCAGAAAAATAAGGAGATGGTCAGTGCTTGTCCACGCCGCTGGGTTTGTCTCTTCTTTTTGTCGCGTTGTTCAAAATCTTTTTAACGACAGGCGAAGTAAAGGTATGATAACATTAACTAAGCCATACGTGGAAGAATGAATGAGAATGCAGAAGGAGGTAATTAAAGGGGACAGAAAGAACGCATCTACATAAAAAAAAAGTTTGATATCAATTTTTTGAAGAACAACGCTCTTTGACATCGCAAAACAAGAGGGCGTCGTTACACTCCGCCTTTACCGAAAGCCAGGAGCCGGCGTAGGAATCCAATGCCACGACCTGTAGCTGGGTGAATGAAACCCGAAAGCGAACAGCACTGGTATCTTCACAAATGCCACAGGGAACACAAGAAATGCTGCGTCAATTCGGTACGTGATTGGTGGCCGAGGTCGTTATCCTCTGATTAGTCCGTGCTAGGCAGCTGCCAGGCTTAAACTTCGTGACGGGAAAGCCAACAACTCCTATTGACACGTGTCCTCTGCTGGTTCTGCTGTTCTCTTTCGCTTACCGTTTCGATGTAAAGGGGCCCTCTGTTTTCCTACGACGTGCACTGCAAGGTATATGTATCCTGGTATCACACCCTGGGGACAGGATACGGATGCAAGGGCGTGCAGCAACTAGTGGAATTACCCCTTCGGGGATACTGCGCAGTGATGTGACCGCGCCACCTCACGATACCTACACCGGCCGTATACGTTCAGTGCGCACAGCTTTTGCTGTCGTTGCTTTCCCTTATACCTGCGCGCACGCTTCCACGACTAGCCCGGAATCACTCTGCGACAGAGTGCGGTTCCACACACGCATATAAAAACGAAAAAAAAAAAACTGTATCAAGTCAGGTTAAAGACTCGCTACAAATAAATGCGGAATAGTCTAGTAAATTTCGGGCGCTGCCCTTGGGACGCCGTTTGGTGATTTCCCGAGAGAGGACGAAGCCGAGGCGTGCAAGTTCGCAGGAATCCTTTCAGGACAGCGTGAGAGGGAAAATAGGTCGTCCAAATAGCGCATTACGGTGCCGTAACTCGCGCCTGCTATCGGTGCTAGCGATTATATGTTAACGCTCGTTTTTAGCTTACCTTCCGATCTTGTTAATGAGACTTACTTGTTTTCGTTTGTGGCTTATGTTGATTTTATTATTTTTAATTTTCTTAAGGTAATCGTTAGAAAGATTTTCTACGTTGTTTATTTTATTGATGCAAATTATTATTTATGAAGGACAATAACGTAAAGGCCCTCCAGCTACCTTAACACATACCGAAACAACCGTCTTCGTTTTCTTCTCAATAATAGATGAAACAGGGCACTGATCTATTACTGCACAAAACAACATACTACCGCGTTTGACATGATACCGAGTGGATTCGACACCCATCTGTGATAACAAAGTCTAACATCCTACAATGTAAGTTTGTAATAAGGGATATTTTTGCTCCTTAGCAATGTAGTTCAGGAATTAACAAATTTAAATCTCATTTAAGGATTTCCTAGACACACTCAGCATGACGTCGCTCCTTCTCCCACATCGTCACCCATCATGACCTTCTTTCTTCTCTCTTTCCCCTTCCCCAGTGCAGAGTAGCAGGCCAGATTTGAATTATTCGGGCCAACCTCTCTGCCTTTTCCTATCAATAAATCCATCTATCTATCTGTCGCTCCTGGTTTGAGTTGATCAATTTAGCTGCGCCCTGCAATCTTCCATATTTCTTTGTTGTCACAGCGCGTAGTACGACTATTCTGAATAGGCGGTGCTCCTTGCTTCGATTCCCAAACCACGACGAGCATTTTTCTAACTTTGAAGTTGCTGTGGAGCGGTGTAGCTTTTCTCTGCAGCCGTATTGCTGAGTTAGTGCGGAGGGATTCGCGTGTACATGTTTCACTAGGAATAATTCCTTCAACACAATGAATATTTACCCCATATGTAGTTAAGTGGTTTCATCGTTGAGATGTCTTCACAGGGAAGTGAATTTGTTCCAGCCTACAGCAGATCGATTTCCGGGGAGGAAAAATGCACAACCGCCCTTGACTTGCGGTGTTAGCCCTTGTTAAACAACCCCACGTATGTGTATCCTGGGTCCTCCGTTTCACCGTTTCTGACAGCCCATGTGCTGCTTCGGAAGGCGGAATCCCATATTTTACAAAAACGCCATTCGTATTTACCGGTCTAGCCAAGTACGAATTGAAATTCTGATGATGTTTGTATAACAGTGTTAGCTGATTCTGTGGTCGTAGACCTGAAATATGGAATAAATATTATGTTCTAGCTTTCTTACCAAAGGCAGGGCTGAACAATGGAACAAACATGAAGGAAATGTTCAACGCCGCTAAACCTAAGCAGACAAAGCGAAAGCGCGCGACTCTTCCATAGATGTCTGCAGACCTCAAGGATAACACACCTCCAAACGACAAGGTGGTGTCGAGGGTATCTTAAATGGGCAAATCTCAGAAGGCGAGCCAGATGGGCAGCGGTAACGGGAATGGGTAGGGAAGGAACTGGGAGGATGGCTTTGTACCAGATAATGTTGAAAATGTGGTACACTGCATGGCGTAGCTGCGTATGTATGGCATGGGACAAGCTGTACTGCGACCTTGGCCCAAGTGACTTTAGCCTCAACAATTCCTTTTTTTTTTATATATAATTTCACGGTTTTCCGTCACTTCCTCTTAGAAACTTCGTCCTGTAGCATTCTCAATGGCTCAGCGTGGCATGCAGTGCATGCACTGTATTTTATACCTTTCTACATGCTTATATTATAACTATAATAAAGACTTAACAATTATAATTACAATAAAGACTTAACAAATTGTAAGGGGCGGCCCATTAAGAACTGCTGCCATACCCTCCCTCTACATAAAATAAAGGTTTTTTCATTCATTCATGCCAAACTCTCAGCAGGGCCTGAATGCTAAACCGTCAAGCGAAAGCATTGCTTTCGTATGTATCAAACGGTGTAAGCGGAGTTTAAACCCCAGCTTATTTATTTTTGCTATTTGTCACGAAAGGCTTGTGTCCGTTTTTTAGTGAATACGGCCCACTTGCTAAAGTGTCGAATATAAAAAGAAAATATTCGTTCTTATCTTGGAAGCTGAATGCTGTCCTTGCAACTTGTAACTTGTTTGCAGTCTTTAAAAGACACAGTTGTTTTATGCGCAATCGGTCAAAATATACTAACCAAATCAGCATTTTGACAAAAGAAGTAAAGCAGAACAAAGAATTCATTCGCAGAATGTTTTTGTTTCTTTTTTTTTTTTGTTCTGTGGGCGATTTCAACAAATAGATTAAACATGTGAAGACATATTTGTTATACTGCATTGCTGGCGTCCAATACGATACCATCTGTGAGCTATACGTTTCCCTTTTATCTATCGTAAAATATAGTAAAATCTTCCGCAGTGTTGTTTAGCGGATTCACTCACGTGGACATTAAGTGTGCGCTCATTATGAGATATTATTTAGTAAATAAGATATGAGTAGACTCAAAATATCAAGTTGTGGATTAATATAACGAAAGAAACGGACAAAATTAAGCAATTTGACTATTTTTTGCTATGTGGGCTTAAACATTTCAGAAAATTTATTATTGTCATTCTAGAAAGCGAATGGTGGTTCTTTATAAATATACTGCAACCGCAAGTTTACGTGCGGCTTTAATAAATGTATATACTGTTACGTGATTGCAAGGCAAGCGATGAAATGCATTATCACAACATAAACAGAATGATGTGATGTCACGATGATGATGTATGCTTTAACCGCGAGCGGGTAGTGCCGGTCTTACGAGTAGATGACCAGTGCCGTTGCACAGGGCGCCATCGTGAAGGGGGCGCCGATCACGTCCATGGATGTCTCGTCTGCTGTACCTAGAAGTAGAGGGCGCTGGTTGTACACAGCTGTAGTATGCGAGAAGTACTATCATGGCTGCGAACACAATTAGCAAAGGCGTGGAGAGGGTTCGCTCTAGTACGTGTTTGCTGTAATAAATATACGTCCATACCTTCTCCATTCTATATCTCCGACCACTGCACTTCTCCATCTGCAATCCTGTGCGCCAAAAATGGTGAATGGGCGTTTCCACAGGCGTCCAACGCGTGACAAGCTGACACTATTTCACCGAACGCCGTTAATTCGTCGTACAATTTGCATCTCGCAGACTTTTTACTCATCGATAAAATGATGTATGCAAATGGTAATGCTGTAAACATGCCAGATTGGTGATTTCCAATAGGAACTGGTACACCTTCATATTTATAATAATAATAATAATAATAATAATAATAATAATAATAAATAATAAATAATAAATCTTTATTTCCATCAGGTGCTATACAGATGAAGGGCTACGGAAAAAAAGCTGCCACTTGGCGGCTTGACGAGTCCGCTTCTATTTTTATACTGCTTCTATTCAAGCTTCTATTTTTATATTGCCTCTTAGAAACATTTTTATTATGTGTTATGTTTACAAGCATAATTTGTAACATATAGTAATTTGTTTTTTAGCTGATTTTATCACCACATGACACATAATCAGGTCCTTTTTCGGCCTCTAAAAGACGAATTGCACAATTTTTCTTTGGACGGCAGTAATTTTTTTTTATTCATTGCTTCGTTGGCATTTCATAGTAAATATGCACGGTCTGATCAATTAACCAAATAACTGAAGCTTTTTGCACCTAATACGTTCGTTCATTGGGGGGAATTCGCAATACGTCAACATAGCAACTACAATAGGAAGCTGCAGTACGAAGCTGCAATACGATGCACGATCTATTACTGCTTCTCTTTCTTTTTTTCTGGCGTCTACTTGTGCAACAGTTTTGGAATATAGCAGTGGACCAACTCCTCTGAATAAGCAGTGGTTTTGTGAATTTTCTTAACTTTATAAAATGGTCCTTTCACTTCCAAGGCCCAGGAGCTGTCACTTCTATTTAATTTACTTCCAATGACCCCAGGGTTTCTTAGTAAGCGCCTGCGTCACTTTGATGCCCGTCCTGTCATGACTCTATCGCAATTGTTGGTTTCTTTTAGGTTTTATCCACGTAGTAACTATTTGCACTTCGCGTCTGCGCAAAAACCTCTTGAAGAAAAATGAAATTTTATGGCAGTTTCGGTTAATGCAAACTGAACAGCCCTTTCGGTGGCATGCCTTATTGCTTTTGTATATTCTGCACTAATAGTTGACTACAAAGGCGGTAGTCCATTACCTTTTGATGCCTAGGTGGTCACCACGTTTTGGCACTATTAATTCACTGCACCCTTTCGGGTTTCAGCTATCTAAGCTAAAGATATAAATATTAATGAAATTTGCAGACACGTGACAAAAAATAATTTTTCCCGCTTTATTTTTCAGAAAACATATTTCAAAAAGGAGGAAAAGTTCGATTGCGCAGAGCCATTCTCCAATGGATCTGTTTTTCTTTAACGCCAAAATTAATATAATTCTTTATTAATTGCATCATTAAAAGCAATTTTCCGGATTGAGAACCTACGCAATATTTCTCTTCAGTACATCTGACGGACGTTCATTTGCATCAGTTTCCTAGATTCAAATGCCCAGCCCTTCGGTGCCCAAAAGGATGCACACGTTTCCTTGTGACCCGTCGAGTACGTTAGTGTCCACATTCCCAACCGTTGACCAATTTTTTTTTCACAGGACGCAGAAGACGGGAACTTGCATGGTACGCAACAATATACGGCACTCAAAGGCTGAATGCAGTACATTATTTTTTTGCCACACACGTAAAACTATTTCCAGAAGCGAAGTGAAAACTTGAACTAATTATTCTACAGTGAAGTACAAGTATAGTTGAACCATGAGCTTCGATATATGTGGAAACATGAAACGCAAGGTTCACAATTCTACAATTAGGATGGATTTGGTTTTACCAGTAGCGTCAGAAGAAATACTAACGCAATCCGAAACCGAAGCTCGCGGCCATGAATGACTTGCACTACAAACTATGTAATTTATTAGAAAAGATTCGTTTCTTTATGGTTATCCTGAATTGAAGAACGAAAAAAAACAAGAGCTTTCCCTTTTATTTTCGGTGTTTTTATTCTACCGATTACATCTGTGATCGCTTGCTGTCACGCAATATCAGACAAAGTTTAGCACAGGAAGATATTCAATCGCAAAGATTCACATAAAAGAAGAAAAAAGAATGGTGAGGGGGAAGGGGCCGCCTCAAACATGGTTCGCACATGGCACCGATTGGGGTAAGGTCGGCCTTGCCAGCAGACCTGGCGCGAGCGCTTCACCCCGCGCCACTGCTCGCTTCGGCATCTACGTAGGATCACCCAGAGCCAACGAGCGATTGCCCCGATCTATTGTTGGAAATCCGACGCAGGGTGTGTGTGTGAACGCAAGCGGATAAGACGAAACGCTTGCCACCACGATGAATGATGTGTGATGAATGCATGCCCGGAGCATCAAGTCCATCACTCGGCGTTTGCCGAAGGCCAAAGCCCACGAACAAGCCGGACGGCTTGGGCATGGATGCTGTCTTGGCTTTTGTGCATTTGTCAAAATAACATATGGCACATACCCACAGAGCGGGATCGGCCAAGAATTGGGCCCCGCACAACTGCCCCCTTCGGCGTTTTCGTAGCAATATAACCTAGGTAAGGATACCTGTGATAACTAGCCAATATTTTTGTCCGGCTGATTCTTCGCAGCAGTTATATGCCAGTTAAAATAAAAATAAAATAGAATAGCACTATTTTAGCTAGTCTTCCAAACTGCATAGCCGCAAAAAAAAAAAAAGATTTTCTTGAAAAACATTATGTCGCTCGTTACGGGGCCCACGATTGTCAACCGATAGGCGTAATCAAACAGTAACTGGAGTTTGCTCGTTTCCTGACGGAGCGCAGAGAAGCGGCAAAACCTACGCGCATGCAGCCGCAGCCGCGCAGCGCAAGGCCGTCTGTGGAGCCTGCGCAGGAGAGAAGGAAAATGAGGAGGAGGGGAACAGCCGCGTACACATGCGCGCAAAGCCGGCGCTCTTCGCCTGTGGAGTTTCTCATTTTTGCTTTTTCGATTCCCCGGCTGACCAAGAGGCTGGTTTCGTCGAAAAGATGTTTTTTAACGGTGCTTTTGAAAGCGAGAAATTTTGATTAACTGATAGACTGTCGTCACTGCGTGCCGTTTTAGGTACCGAAAAACGATCGCCAGGAGCATTGTTCTCAAAGAGCGCTTGTTGGCAGGCTCTGAGATGTAAATTAGAGGCTTTTAGTTAATTGCTACCGCTACCTATACCGTCTACATGTCGTCTACCGCTTACCGGTACATTCTGCATGCAGTCTACCGCTACCGCATGAGCGTCAGTACGCATGCGCCGATCACCCTTAGGGCGACAGATGGCGACACGTTCCCGTCAAATGCTGGCTGATTGGGCAAGGAGGGACCAATCAACGCGTGCTATGCTGAAGACGTGCGATAATGGTAGATGACCGCAGTAAACGACCGCGGTAAAATAAAGTTTCTATTGACAACAAGTTATTGCACACATAAAAAAAAAGAAAAAACACCCGATATATATATAAGGCGTCCCCGCTGATGTGGCCAAGTTTTTAAAATATAGGGTGTACCCTAGCCCCCATGAAACTTACTTAAAACTGCGGAGAGTCGCATATCGTAGTCTGCAAGATTGTTTTGCGGAATTTAATTGATTAATAGGGCTGATTAGCTAACTTTTTATTAATTTGCTTGAGGAAGAAAAGCTGTAGATCTAGAAACCCGCATTTTACCATTCTAGAAGATGGACCACGTTTGAAGCGTCACAGCGGAAGGACCCTTGATTTTGTTTAGAACTTACCGGCGGCGGTTAATGATGTAGTCATGCGCACGCAGTTTTTTTATCCTGGCTTATTACAAGGTTAGAATTTTTTAATTTATAACAGCACTTAATCCGGAAGCTCAAAGCGTACCAACGCTCGTATGTCCGTTTGTTCATCCCCTCAAACCCCCTCTTGCTGGTTTGCGCATACAAACGCGTCATCGAATAATGCAGGGATGCTTTCTTTATTTGAAAGCTTTTTTTTAATAATGCCTCCTTGAGGGCAATGCAGTTCTGAATACCATCGCAATTATTCCTCTGAACTGATTAGTTTGCAGCGTTCGGCAGTGCTGCTATGGCAGGTAAGGTAGCGATAACTCTCGGTTGATTTCGTATAGAATATAGTAATTAGTTAGCCCTCGTGTACGATCGCGCTGGCACATCCCGAAAACTAATGCGCTCGTTCGAGTAAATATAAAAAAAAAAATATTCAGATTTATGCGCGTCATTAAACGCGGCTTTGTAGACACATTCAGGACGCAAAACATCTTGGGTATCAGCGCGAAAAATGAGGAAAGTAATGGATATGGCCATTAAAATACGGCGTCCGCTTAGAACCTACCTGCTGTGGCTTAGTGCACACGGCAGGTGTTCGAGAGTCAAACAGCAAACAAACGACACGTTTTTTGTTGTATTTCGTCTCCCTACAGCCTACTATCATATTCTCGGCTCAGCGTGCCCCTCGACTGTGGGATCACCTTTCTACCAGCACCGCACCCGCTTGCAGTAAGAGAGATCCAGTGTGTGCCTGGCGCCGACAACACGCCACCGCGCCGTTGTCGGCGTCTTTTGAGGCGCTCCGCTCCGCACGCTTCTAGGCCACGTTAGAATCGCTGTGTCAAAAGCCTCCCGGCGGCGGAGGGAGAAATGGTTCAGAATTTCATGGTAGCGTCGCGGCTAAGTGAAGCGGTTTCTTTTCCGCGGGGACGTTGCATTTGACACACGACTCCCGCGGCAGCCTCAGACAGAAAGGACATTCTTACGGGACGCCCACCCCCTTCGCGGATTTCCTTCCCCTGTCGAGGTGGGCCGCCATTGCAAGGAGGCGTTCGCGCTACGCCCTCAAAGCGAAGCTACTGCTGCGTGTCTCCCTCGATCAGATAACAAAAACCAACAGTCGCCCACTAAGGGGCATATGAAAGGCAAGCGTCCTGGAAGATGGAAGTTTAGAAGGCAATCTCTCGAATCGCTCCCCAGAGAGCGAATGGCGTTTCATTGTTGAGCTAGTGGTAGGTTTGTTTTTCTACTGTTTGGTTTTATTAACTTGTTTTTCTTTCTTTTTCGTTGTTCGGCTCGCCAACGATGGCCGAAGGGGGAGAAATATCTGTGCTCCTTTCGTCGTTGTAGACGCCAGAGCGTTTGTTCCAGGCCAAACACTCTAGCGTCGCGTTTTCGAGTGCCCCGGTGACTTTCACGTTCTTTTTGTATTTTGTATACGTCACCAATCACCATCTCAGTTTGCTGCCGCCAGTGTATTCGTTACGGATGGAATTTAAGAACAAGCAAGGCTGGTTAAACTACAAAGGTAAGTATAGTTCTTTAAAAAGTGGATTCAATGCCTTAGTTCATGCCTCTATATGCACACTAATATTGTCTTTAAGGTGGTCTACCAGCTGAAATTGACTTTCCCGACCTTTGTGTCGCATTTGGCGGAGAAAGAGAAAAAAAAAACAATGTGTGCTTTAATGAAGACTTGAATTCAAGAGTGACGAGGGGCGTAGACAGAGGGGAGGGAGGCGGTGTTTCGCCGTCAGGATGCCACCGGAAATTTTAACGCGCAAAAATGACTGGCTCTCCTTATTTTACTTCTATACCGGGTTTAATCCTCTCTCCCTCGCAAAAAAAAAAAAAAAAAAAAAAAGGAACATTCCGGCTAAGCCACTCCGAGGCACGAATTGTCCTTCTATTGGAAACTGCGGGTACTTACATATAAACGTCGGTAAAGCGGAGTTGCTGGAAATAAAACTTTTCATTCGCTGTTTTGCATTGTATCGATGTGTGAGCAGCTCCATTATCAAAGCGAACAGTGAGCTTGCACTCAGGAACCAATTCCTTAGTTGAATCGCTATCAACTTCAAACGCGCCTTATGATCGTTATGCGTCCGCAACAACTAGAGGAAAATAAACTATAACCACACAAAAGATTACTTTGGTCATTTTTTGTAGTAATCACTCGTTATGTCGGGCTACCTGTGTATGCACTCATGCTATCTTATTCCGCACCGATTATATCAACTTTATATTTCTTATTTCAACGCAAACGTAGCCTGCACCGACTAATTAGCGTTCGCGTAGTCTACTGTTACGAGTGATCAACAAAAACAACAATAAGAAATGGATTGCACTGAGAAGCAGCCTAAAAAAGCATCATCTGTCGAAGCAGTGAATTTCGGCAAAGCGTTTCAGGGATCCGTCAGAGCATGCAGCCAGAGGATTTCTTTTTTTTTTTTATTATTTCAGCGAGCCCTCATCCACTTTTCAGCCTGTACATATGCCGTACCAGTCAAAGCCAACCGAAGCTCAGCAAAGCTGAGCAAAAAAAAAAAAAAAGAAATCAGGACAGTTGGGTGCCTTATAATCGTTGTTTTACCACTTACATCACACTACCAGGGTGTAAAATGCAGGAACATGCCATCCCGAACTAAGTTCACTGTCCTGATGGCAACTGGGGTATGATGTCACCGACCGCGTCTTCAGGAACTAGCTTATGCGCCGGCCCGGTACAAGCGTACCCGTCATTCAAGTCTGGCGCTGCATTAGCATAGGCAGGTGCTTTGCCTCGGGTGTCACCGACCGTCGCGGCAAAAAAGAAAAAAAAAAAAAACGCACCGGCAGTTCCGTCAGTGTTCTTTACAATGACAGTGCTGCACTGCTGCTCCGGCCAGACCTGTCTTCTCAGGCTGCCGGCTCGTAGCGCGTCGCCGAGCTAACCGCGCTGTTGTGAACACTGCTTCTTTTTCTTTAGTCTCTCATATGCACAGGCTCTTAGAAATCTTGAAAGCTAATATCCTTCTCTCGCTTTCGTGGCGGATGCTGAGCCGAATTCTTTTTTACCGTGTAGCTTGAGCGCCTAAATATTTTTAACTGCACTTTTTTAATATTCACAAGCTCCGCCATCTTGCGCTCCCTTTCATTTGCGTCCGGTCAAAGACACTTCTCTTTGCTGATGGCGCATCGACTGTCCTCACACACCCGTTTCTATAAACGGGTTTAAGGCAATACCAGTTGTATAGTGAGCTATGCGTATAAACTTTGGCGTCCTTGTGGTTGGGCAGCGTTGCAGATTCAACAGATTCAGATTTGACTACCGCCGCCAGCAAAATTCTGCACCCTCAGTCAGTATTCAGGACAAAAGCCCATCTCGTCCGCGCACAGAACGCGCACAGAACTTGCGGTGTGTAGGTCAGGCATGAAAAGACCTGAACAACTTTTGTGCTCATTATTAGTTCCCAGAGATTTTAGGAGGTGGATACATTCACGCAAGAAGTTTGTTTTTAAATTTGCATCCAGAAATTGTCAGTCCACATTTAGCCAGAATTATCAGCAGCACTCATTTTTCGCCAGTTAAATGTGGTTCAGAAAAGAAAAGGCAAACCTGAGCCGCCTCAAGTACGTAGAAAAGCAGGATGGTCTGATAGATTCATGGGTTACGTAATACAGCCTGCTGATATGACCTGAACGTTTGGAGAGCGGAATCATTGTAATAGTCGGTATCGATTAAGAACGAGGGTGGTATTCGAGGCACAGAATAATATAGAGCGAACTGCAATTATTCCCCACCATTGATGTTTTAATCGGAAGAAGGTGGCTAGAATATGAAGGCCTCGCCACCGGCAAACATGTTGTGCTGTGCACACTCTGTACCACGTCACTGAGCCGGAAGTAGTAGTTTCAGTTTGCACCGTTACGTAAATTAACGCAAGACTGCGACACAACATATCTGATTCCATATTTTTCATCGAGCGAGCGGACAACCAAGCTACACCTTTATCGCTACCGGCGCTTAACAAGATCGCACTGAAACTTGAACTCCTCGAGAGAACAAGCCTATGGGATCGAACGGGAATGCCTCGTACCGGAGGCTGGGCAGTGTCGCTTCGCTCCAATCAAATTGGGTATGAACTGAAATTATATTCTCGGCCTGATTAAGCGCGCATTAAATTTCCGACCCGGTCCGAGTAGCATGGGATGGCGCTGCGTGAAACTTGAGCGTTAGTTCCCTCGATGCCTTGAGACCTCCATGTTGAGTGCGAAGCAACGTTTGTACCACTCCAAACTAGTTAAGGTATTCGAGGGGGTTGGCCGAATGCATCGGTGGTATCTGAGCAAAAGCCAGTGGTCCCCAAACTCCCGCCTCTTTCACCCTCAGTAAAGTTTATTCCATACCACTGTTGTGTTTCGCGGAGCGTGTTTAAAAGTTGTTCCTCAAGAACACACCATTAATTCGTGGCACGTAATTCACTAAAAGGACGCAACCTCAAGAAGTCTCATTACCGCAATTTTGCAGGGCATGCTCACACAGTTAGCTAAATGGCGAAAATGAAGTTAAAGGAACGAAGGCCGCCTTTATTAGCTTCTGCCGAACCATCTGTCTCAGTCCTCCATTGTTAGCCGTCATCACCATAAACCCTTCCTATCCGCCACTCTCAGAAAAGGAGGAAAAGAAATATTTCTAGTATACGCTTGCAGGAAAGCCGGTCAGAATACTGAATTTTAGTGATGCTGTGGCTAAGGAAAAAGTGGTATTTTGGTTCCCGTCTATGTACTTTTTTTTTCTATTCTAGGGGGAAAATGAAAGCATTGCTGGTTTTTTTTTTGTTTTGTTTTTTTTTTTCAGCTGGATATGAGTTACCCGAATTGTTGGAAAATAAATTGTGCTTTAGGCTATCAATATCAAAAATCTGAAAGGAATAACGTTATCTGCCTTAATTGCTACGACTGCTCGCAAGGACGGAATATTTCTCGTAAAAAGAGCTGATTAAAAAAATCACCATAAATGTCGCGTTCGAAAGTAGATACGTGGATAAAACAAATTGTAGTGAAGGGTACTCAAATTAAGGGCGTGCCATTTCTGATCACCTCTGACGGTGCGTGTGAGCTGTCCAGCGCGAGGTCAGAAAGTTTTCCGCCTTTCCAGAATTGCGAAAGTTGGTTTAGGTGGACCTTCGTGCTGACGACGCCAATCAAGTGACAAGTGAGAGAGTTTTGCGCTACTTCAATTCTACACGGCGAAACTACAGCGCGGAGTAGAGACAGTCTTGCTGGCAAATGCGCTCTCCCAGTGGCAGCGCAGCATTTTGGCGTATGTGAGTGACCCAAATTCGTTTAGGTTCACCTTCGTGTTCTTTTTTCGACTCACCTTTTTTTTTTCATCTTCCGTCGCCCTAACGACGTGCCGACAATGGGCACTAGAACTCGTTCAAACTTAGTGCGCTTTCTTTTTGCTAAATACTAACTGCAGCTCATAAATTTACTTCGGCAGTAACTGTAAATATTGCGCAGTGCAGTGGACCTGTGCTCCTTCAAATCTAATGATCATATTAGTTAAGCTTTAGCGGTACAAGTGGAAAAATGAAGCCTTGTCCGGCAGACGTATCTGGCCAGCACAATCCCGATATTGAATATCGAGCCAGGTGGTACGTAATACCATGTTTTTCTCAGAACACGTATTGGGTGCAGTCTTTGTCGTATTTAACAAAGGTCAAATGGGAGATGTAAACGAAATGCTGACAAAACATCGCCTGAATTCAGCTTATTGATCGTGCGGTACTTGGCGTATGGATACGAGTGCATCTGAATTCGTTTGAAATGATAAGTGAAATGAAATAGAAAGGTAACAAAATTTTGAGCATAAATAATTATCGAAGCAAATACTGAAAAAAAAAAAATATGACACCAAGCAAAAACGTGCAAAGCATGAGGAAAGGAAGCCAAATGGAGGTGAACATGAAAGAAATCGCCATAAATTTATACGAGCAAACAATTCTGTTACGCCATTGGTTTTGATTAAAATTCGACTCACTCAAATGGCACAAAGCTTCGAAGTCTAAATTAGCTGTGTCGCGCTGCCGAACATAGGCGCGGGTTCGAGGGTAGCGAAGAGTCGCCAGCGAGGCGTCAAGAATCTACAGAATCCAGAAATTCTTGTAGGAGAATCACAATTAACTTATCTACATGTTTGCATGTCGATATAGATTTCTGAAAAATAGAGAGATTTAGCATACCGTTATCCGCGATCCGCCACCGTGACACTCTACCGCTCGTGGGCGGGGCGTTCAAGCTGATTGGTTCCGACGCGCCAGGTCAATGTGCCGACATCAAGTATGTGGCGCCATCTATCGGCATCAAAGTGATCTGGGCATGCGCAATGGAACGCGCGGTGGCGGTCCACGGTAGCGGATCGCGGATCACGGTGTGCTAAATCTCTCTAATGCCTTCTGCCATACTGAACCCGCGGGTTTTAAGCTATGCAATTTTTCTAGTATCCTAGCCAGAACATTCGTTGTCCTTGGGCCTCATAAGCTACCCGTGAGTTCTGAACTCTTTCTTACACCTAATATGCGCAAATGAGAAATCATAATGCTCAATCATTAACGCCTTAGAGTGCCAGTGTTAACGCTTTAAAATACTCATCTTTCCCACGCAACATATAGGGGTGCAAACAATTGCTGTCAAATCTTCTAACAAGTGCCTATTCATTGCACGCTTAAAAATATTTATATTACGTCATGTTTTAGTGTGTTTATTTTTGTATTTTCTCAGCCTCGTACCTGTATATTTCTAATGTTTTGTATTTCTGCGTTTGCACGTTTTTCTAATCTTGTGTTTTATGTACTTGCCTTCATAACATGTTTTTGCCGCTCCTGTTTGGGCTTTCTGTAGGGCCCTGAAGAATTATCTAAATAAATAAACGCACCAATCGAAGAGCACAAAATAGTCATTGCGCACGGCGCCATAGAGACCCACCCCTTAATTCTTCCACATAGTCTGCTGCATGTAGACGCACACACTTCCCACGCTGCGAAACGAAAGATCGTGTTCCCGGCATGTCTGTCCGTTCTGACGTATGCATGTAGGCCTCCTGCTCAGCGGCGTGCATGGCATATTTTTTTCTTCAACCAGCGGGTTGCAGTAAACCGAGCCCTGCGCTGAGCCGGCGATGCTTTCGTCCTTCTTACACCACCCCACCTTGGGAAGGTTGGTTTTTCAAGGGCAGCCTCCTGTACCTTCTGCCGCATTCGGATATCCGATACGCCTCAAACTGGCGCTCCGTCTACAGCCATCCGCTCGGCAACCCTCGCAGACGCGAGTTTGCTGCGTGCAAGGCCATGGTTGCGATCCGCCTTCCAGCACTACAAGGTGCCCTTGGCGTCAACGACACTGCAGACATAGAGCTTAGACATAACAATTGCATATACACGTAGAACGAAAGGAAGAAGATGGTTTGCACGGTATAAAAAAGAAGAACCGAACAAGGGTAAATAGGGTACGCCTCAGGTCGCAGATGAGCCAACGTTTCGACAAGTGGACTTGTCTTCGTCTGCGGACGGAACGAACCACCAAGTTGCCGTTAGTTAAACTCCATTAGGTACACATCTTTATCAGGGTGCTCTTTCTTTCCTCAAGTGCCGCATCGCACCCATAAATTCTGGCCAATTGAGCACATTTTCGCAGTTGAAAATAGTTTGTGGGTGCAAATGTTTCGCATATTGTAAGACTGCGCCATAAGCACCAATGTATCCGTGGGTCATGGCTAAGGTAATTTGTAGCTTCCGTCTAATTATTCTCAAAATACACCTAATTGGTTTCCTATGACAATCTGCTAAGTGGTGTGGCATAACAAACACAATCACATGAGAAGAAATAAATCACAGGCGCACAATACGAACTGTAATATGGATCTGAACACACACTTCCTCTTCACCACTCATCCTCTTCTACACCCAAGTACATCTTCTTCACACATTTCTGGGTACTATGCAGCACCAACTTGCCCCTCAAGCTGTTATTTTAGGTGGTGTGAGCTCACGACGGAAGATATTGCTACGCACCGAAAACTCAGCTACTTCCAACTAGTATATTCATATTATTAGGTTGGAATATTCGAGAGTTGCCACAGAATGAAGAGTGACGTGCAAGAAAGCAGGACTTGAGCAGGTAATGTACAGGTGCGACTAATAATATCACGGAAAAAGTTTATGATGTTCTAAATTTTCTCACGCCATCCGTAGAGGATATTTGGTGGCGTTGTGATTCTGTAGGCTACCGTATAAGCGGCATGGGTTTACGCATGACAAGGTGCTTCCTTATATCCGCTATGTTACGTGTGTTAAAAGATTTTATCGCCGAGCCATGCTTCATGTTATTTTTCCGAGGCTGTCAATTCCAGTATCTATTCCAGTAACTCGCGGGATATTTACTAAGGGCGATTCAAGCACAGCTTTGATCCACATAGACATTGATTTTTTCCATCATGATGAAATGTATTCGGATTGTATGTTGGTTGGCGCAAATATTAAACTGAGAACGAAACCACTAAACTCAGTCCAATGATTGTCGCCTTTAAGATCTGGAGTGGCCCAGGGTGATCCTACTAATCAATATAGTGCATTAGGATGAAAAAACAAAATGTCAGTCTTATTTTCTGATATAGCTCGGCTCGGCTACGTTTTAGATCACTCGGCTGTCGTTTTTACACAAATTCCAACCGCGGTGCACGTCCCACCTTGCCGTACGCTCCGTGTCTCTGTAGTTTTCTTCAGTAAACGCTAAAGCATGGCTTCGAAGTTGGCAGTAAAACAAAGCAATTTGGTAGAAATAAGAGTTGGAAACAAGTTACAGATATCTGCACTTTCGTGTTCTCTTCACACCGCAAACAATGCAGGAGCACACTTGTGCAATCTTTTTACGGTCAGTAGCATCTAGAGTTTTATCCCTCTATCAGCCAGCTAGGCATCCGAATGCTTGGTGCCGGACGTGGCCCACCATTCCAATAGTCTGGTGCACTGTATACTTCACAGGGCGTCACTCAGCGTGCGAGCTCTGGAGCTTCGATGTCTAGAGAAATTACGTGCGCTAAACAAAAAGGTCTAGTCGATCAGAAATCTCCTTCTAGTGTGCTGGCGATATAGGCGAGAGCCTCGCTTGCTTGCTGGGTAACAGCCAAGCGGGAAATCAAAGTGACTGAGCAAATAACACAACCGGCAAATATTTGTGGCATAGCTGTCAGTAATAGCAATTAGGGAATATCAACAAAGCAAAACACACCAGGGAAGCTGTTACAGCCGGTAGCAAAAATGATCATAGTTGAACATCGCGGTAAAGGTGTCGTCATAAATGAAACACACAAGCTACAGTTCCTTCTTTACTGTCCCTAAATGCGAGCAACTCTTAGGTGGAGTAAAAAAAAACAATATAGAAGAAATATTAAGACTTCGATCTATGCTAGAAGAGCTGATACCGTCAAGTGACGGAAGGTAATTATTTGAACTGCTCGATCTTGTTGACAGCGGTTGTATGACAGATAGATGGCGTCTACCTACCGTGCTATGACGACATACAGGCATGTATATACAAGATGTAAGAGCCCAAGCATAGCTTCGTTGTAAATCAAACTCCCATTTCCTTCCTGCCATTCTATCTCTTTTTGTCTCTGTCATATATAATCCTTCCCCCTTCAGTTGTCTTGCTCTTGCTGTATAAAAGGCCGTAAGCGTTGTTGAGATGTGACTGCAGAACGATCGCTATCGGCGGCAGCCAGTCTCTGGTCTCTTTCAATTTCCGAGATCGCATCGGTCATAGCCTCCTGCCGCCGTCTGCGAACTTCCCGCACTGTTCCCTCTCTCTGTTCCGCTCCCGGCTCTCATGAGTCTTCGGAGTTGCCTTGTCGTTCTTTATTATTTCATTTTTATTTCTCGTATCGAGCCCATTTACGATCTTCAAGCCTCGAACCTCATGATCCCTGCGTAATTTTTAGCGAACGAAGCAGCTTTCGAAGTTGAAATAACAAAGGTAGACCGCGTCCGTGTTCTGTACGTTTCGCTGTAAGTAGGTGGCCACAGTGTGCAACAGAGGAGCTAAGTTGAAGGTTTTCTATATTAACAACCCTTGACTAAAGCCCCAAAAGCTGGGCTAACTGGCCTGACCACTCGCAAAGCTACACACGAATTGCAAATCTACCGCAACCGTGCAAACATTCAACGCAGGTGCTTGCGTCGGAGGCGGGCCGCGAGGTTATCTGGTACGAAATAGCCCAAACAGTCTCTTGAAAGTGGGCGACGGCATCGATGAGGAGATCAGTCAGGTGCGTGCGCAAGGAACAGCTAAGAAGCTTTGTCGTATGCCGGGTGTCGAACCGGAGCCGGAACCGAACAGGCATTTTCGCCCGGAACCGGAAGCAAACAAAACACAATTTTTTCCGCCATCTTAGAACTGAACCAGAGCCGGAACATATCGGAGGAACCGTTCCGAACCGGTTCGGGGTAAGGTTCCGACCCACTTTTGCTGGCAGTTAACTTACCTTTACCATTTTTTTCTTTTATCGCTGCTTGCGAGGCGCCCTTCTCGCTTATTTCCAAAGCGCCACTGGACATCGTAAACATCATAACCATATTAAAAAAGCGTTCCTTGCGAAAAGATGAGAAGAACAAAGGGAAGTATATTGCCACATGCATAGCACCAAGCTCTGGTGCCGGGCTATCATTTAAACCAAAACGCCGATGGCCGCTGAACTCCACAATTGCGCCGCTCATGGAGAAAGCTACCCCATTCGAGAGCCTTCCTCTACACATCGATCAGGCGGCGATCTGTTTTGTGGACACATTTTTTAGATCCTAGGTATCGCATTACGTTGACTAGCAATGAAAGGTAACGAGAAAAACAGTATTTGGTCACTATATGAATGCGGCTTCGTATAGGATCGCTAGCGGCAACCAAGTATCACCACAGGCGGAAGCATAATCTCCCTCTGAGAGTTTACAAGCCGAGGATGAGCTTGAAGCGTTCTTATGGAATGGGAAGACTGCCTGTAAGGACTCTCAGACAGTGGCAGTTTTCTCAAGGTTTAAAAAGTAGAGAGCCTACTCGGCGCATTTGAAATCCACCCTGCCTTGGTAGTGCAGTGGTAAGGGGCTCGACTATACTGTGCCCAAGGATGTGGGACTGAATCCTGGCCGCGGTAAACGCTTTTTGATGGAAGCGAAAAGCAATGCGCAGATGTGCTGTGCGATATCAAAGCGCGTTAAAGAACCCCAAGTGGTAGAAATTTCTGAAGCCCTTCATACGGCGTCTCTCATAGCCTGAGTGGCTTTGGGAGTTTAAACCCCATAATCCAAGACCGCATTTAAAAAGGTGCCTGGAATAAGCAGACTTCAGTGTTTTGGAATTTTCGAAGCTAGAAGCTGCGGCGCCCAGAACTGTATTCACTAGCTAATAGCGCTTGCTGTGCCATCTACGCAAATCAGCGTCGGGAGAGCATTTTCTGGGCAAATGTATACATTATCCTGTCATCTAACCCGGATGACTTCAACAACCCTCGACAATGTCCTATCCGTCGGTCTTTTTATGCTGGAAAAAACGTTGGCTGCATTTACTGGACACATAATAAAATATTTGCGAGAAGCCATGATGTCATGTGATGCTTGTTGTAAGTTAAGCGACTAAACATACCAGCTAGCCTCAAAGTGGTTCTAGAAGAATGTCTATAGCGCGTCTATGCAGGCACCCATGATGCGCAACAAGACGGTGGTTTCATCGAGTCGCGGCCACAGGAGCAAGACAATTTATTAATGCGGTTCTCCGGCAAATACGATAACGACTCCTATTCCAATGCACAACGCAGGGGACTTTTGACAGCGCCTTTCGGGCCAAAACACACGAGTGCGTTTCGCCTCCGTAGTAATGCGAAATCCAAATCCATCTGCGCGATATGCGATATATAGTCAGACATGTGCATAGTATATGCGTCGTTAGTCCTTGGCAGTGCGCTTGGTTTGACTTTTATTTGATTTCTAAGTCCTTTAGTGGGAGCCGGACGCAACATATTGTTATACATGTGATAGTACAGATTTCACTTTAAAATAAAACTCGCGTGAAAGCTTGTGTACCTGGAAAGCTCAGCAGAAATCATTTTCTTTGAACTTTCTTTCGGCACAGCTTTAGTTGGTTATGCGCCAATGAAAATAATAATTATTTTCCCCATACTGCTTTAATTGTCGATGATTCATTATAAACGTTTTGCTGAGAACTGTACAATCAAGTGCAGCCCGTCCAACCTGACGCCAAAAACATTAGACAGACTACTATATTAATTTTCAAATTTTAATATACCGGAACAGGAAAAAAAAACTCAATATTAAAAAGGTCACAAAACAAATACAAGCGAAGTTCTTTCTCTCTGATCCGGTTTGAACCCGTTCGAACCGGTTTGGGAAGGGTGGAACTGGTTCGAACCGGGACGGAATGTGTCTCCAAAGCCGAAACAGAACCCGAACCCTAAAGGCGCAAACCTGAACCCGAACCAAACCCGAAAAAAGTCCCGGTTCGACAACCTGGTCGTATGTAGTTGTCTCAGATCAATATAAGCAATACGCACGGCAACCGTTTAAGACATACCGGTCAGTGAATTTTACAGGAAAGGAATTATTTTAAAGCATGATAACTCTTCCTTGCAGTGACGGGAAGGCACTGCTGGATAGGCGACAGACAGTTTGCTGTCTTTGGCTGTATGTGTGGCTCTATATGGTGGAATGTTAAGGGTTCTCCAATGACGAATAGAATTTGGTTGGTATTGATAGGGTACCTGGTTCTTAACACACATACACACCGGGTTCGAGGAAAATGGACCTGTTGTAAATTAGAGAACACCAGACAAAGAGAATAACAGTGCTTACATCTCAGGCCGATTTAAAAAGGGAATGCATGCGTTAGCAGCTACTTTTGAATTTGAATAGAGACGGGAAGATGTTTAAATTAAGCTCTTTTTGGCCCGAACTACATATTTTGTCGCCGGGAACATGACAGCGTACAAGCCAGCTGCAGATGTAACTCGGATGGATGGGATGGAATATAGGAGCGTCCCCTTTGAAACGGGGTGGTAGCAGTAGCTATCATGCTCATTTTTCTCCCTATATCTTAATTATTGATTTAGAATGGTTAACTAAACCATCATTCTATTTATTAAATTTTTGTTCCTACGTTACTAACATTATGTCTCTTCTCTGCTTTTAAGCCACCAATCTTCCAGTCGTTTTTTGCTATAGTTTCCACCGCCGGTTTATTCACCCGGCCACTGTTATCTCTAAACCCCAGAGCTTCAGGAACAGTGATTGCGCCTGCATCAACTTCCGGATGGATATCATTACATTCGAATATAATATGGTCAATTGTTTCACTGGAGTTACCACATACAGCACATGCGTCATCTCCATTGTTAAATTTCTTTTTGTAGCTGCGTGTTCTAAGGCACCCTGATCTAGCTTCAAAAATTAGGGCACTGCCTCTTGAATTATCAAAGAAATCTTCCTTCCTGATCTGCATTTTCCACTTACGGTATAATTACACACTCTGTTTCTTTTCCATCGAATTTATCCAATTTTTACCTTCTGTGTTTTTCACCTGTTGCCTAATGCTCTTTATTTCTCCGTCCTTGTGACTAGCATACTTACTAGTTAGTTTCCTAGTTCTTTTCCTCCATTGTGAGTCAACGCTTTTTAGGTACAGGTATTTAAATACCTTAACGGCCCATCTGTTACTGTCCAACTCCAGCGCCGACGAGAGCGCCTCTGGTGGCGGCGCGAGTATGCTGTGTGGACACACGCGGGCAACTCCTGCGCGGCTTTCAGTGCGTATCTCTCAACTCTTTAAGGGGAAAGCTCTAATCCGAAGGGAGTGTACCAGAAAAAGTGTCTAACGCTTGTGCCGCCACTCTGATTGGTTAAGCCGTTTTGTGAGGCGTACAACCACGCGGCCTCGCACGGGTAAATCAATCTCGGTACACGTATGGCGGCTCCAATGCGCGATTCTTCCCTACGGGCCTTTCAAATTTGTCAGCCAAAAGGAAGAGCGTTATACTGATTATGACTGAACAGTGATTGGCCATGATCTCTCGCAGTGATTTCATTTTAAAATAAAAACTGTCGGAGCTAATTCAAAGCGGTCAGGTCGGGTTCGAATCCGGGCACTCGAATTCAAAAGACGAACACCTTGGGCACTGAGCCACCGGGGTCAATATTTTCGCTAATTGTATCCATGTTTAGTACGGGATAATCTTCCGTCATTTGACGCGGTGGCTCCCAGATGGCGCCAAAACTGGGTTAAACCTAGGATGCCTTGATGCGCGCCTGCTCTGAGCGGGCGCGCATCGAGGTACCCTAGTTAAACCCATGGTGTCTGCGATCAAGCGCGGATTTACATCGGAGCTGATCCTGGACCCCGCGGTTAAACCTCCGCTATCTGACGCTGCGGCTCAAAAAATGGCGCCACAAGTTCAGCTCAAACTACAGCGCATCACGGACATATCCAAATAATAAACCAGCGCAAAACACAGCGACAAAGGAACAGAAAAACCGAAAACGACAGGACAGCGCCCGTCCTGTCGTTTTCGGTTTTTCTGTTCCTTTGTCCCTGTGTTTTGCGCTGGTTTATTATATGCTAGTATGAACCAGCTGGCCCAAAGATCTATTTTAATCAACCATATCCAAAGAAAGTATGGCAAACCTCACTTCGGCACGATATTATAATTCTGGGCAAAATTCGTTTCTCGTGTGCTTTTAGATAACGAAACGTTTGTGGTGTACAACGTCCAATAAAGCAGCACTTAGGCACAGCGGTCCTTAATTTATTTTAAGGTCCCCATCAGCGTTGTGTGCGAATAACCACGAGCCTGGCTTTGGCATGAGACTAGACCGAGTGTTGGTTCTTCGATCGGATGTGTTACCACCTGACATTGCAAAGTTGGGAACAGCTGTGAACTCGGGTTGCTCTCTTGAAGCACGAAGGCGGGACAGCAATCAACATACCAGAGGTCTTGGAGGTCGAGTCAGGCCTGCCGCGGTAGTGCAGTTATGGTAGACGCTCGATATCTCTGCCCGAGGATGCGGGATCGAGTCCCGGCCGCTTTTCGACGGAGTGTGCTGTGCGATGTCAGTTGGCGTAAAAGAACCCTAGTGGTTGAAATTTTCGGAGCCCTTCACTAAGGCCCCCAATTTCAGAGTTGCTTTGGGACGTTAAAGCCCATAAACCAAACCAAACCGAGCCAGATGCCGAGTGAAGTACGGTGCTTCTAGGCTCCAGAGACGCGTTTCTGCGGTTTCTTTAAAGCTGGGCGGTCGCTTACGACAGGTAGCTGTATAACGTGGCATCTTACGGCTGTATGCTCATAAAACTCTTTGACATATTCTAATTAGTAATTAGGGGATTGCTACTTATGCGAGAATTGAGTATGTTTACACGAACAAGGGCATTTAAAGGAAGCCAGTAAGGAGACCTTTGACTGCTGTCGTCTACCCTGAAATGCGGTGCTTAAGTGTCTCCTTTAATTTTTATAATTTCTCTTATCGCCATATAAAAAATATGGGCGCGTGCTGATAACGCAGCGATATCTTTGCGCTAGCGTACACACTGTCAGAATGTTTTTCCAGAGTTCGGGATGAACCAAATTGACGCGTAAAATCATTAATCGTTATTTTTTGGTACTGGCGCGATGTCACCTTATAGCTACAGGGCAATTATAGATCACAGAAACATCTTAATAAAATTACATTATTTGGAAAACAATCTCCGACCATTTTACAACACACAATGATTAATTATTTGTTTTACTTTTTCTTTGGCATTTGAAAGCCACTAGAACACCTTGACAGTAGTTGGGAGTATAAGAGTGCATTTGTGTAGCAACCACCTTGTTTCCGCGCGTGCACGCTTAAAGGACGCCTGGTGTACCCATGTGTAATCAAATCATGACCGATATCAACGACTTCCACAAGCACTGAAAATCAAGAGATGCGTTGATAATAAAAAATCACGGGCGTTTTGTTTTCTCAGTTGATGCCCCGGCTTCAGCCTTCTTACAAACTATACATTCACTTTATCACCTGGCAGAGGAGCCTGTGGTAGTACAGGATTCACATTGCGTCAAGAAGGAAGGCTTCAGGCTTGCGACTGTCCACTATGGCGATAAAAATAAACCCGAGCAGCGCAACGCACGCTCCGTTAGTCACATCTGTTTTCTTCCGTGCCCGCTTGTACCTATTGTTGTTACTCAGGAGCTAGCACGGCGAAAAGAAATTAGAACAGCGGAGCGCTAATGCGCCGATTTATTAACACTATTTTTGATCACCCCAATATTTCAGTTATACCTGTATCCTTGTACGCGCCGCTAGCGCAACAACCACGTTATTGAGGCTTTCTTACACGCCAGAGCGCGACTCGCAACTCTAAAGCTGTACTTAATATTCGCGTAATAATTCTTAAAATAAAAATAAATTGGCCCGCGAAGCAACGTGAGTGGCCACGCAATCGCTTCGGTTAACAAAAACAACATCGACCATAGCTCGACCAAAGCGTTTAGGCGTGCTGAGCGGAAGTACTAACAGTTGCTGCCGGTATACTGCGCGTTGGCGAGTGAATTTAATTTCATTTTCTGTACATTATTTCATTCCATTATCGTAATTGATGTGCCAAGCCTGGATCTCTCCGGAAACGCAAACGCCGCACAGCTGGTGTTTTGACTTGGCAAAGCAGCGGGTTACCTCCATGATGACATCCCCCCACCCCAATTTATTTTTCGCTGCTTCCATCAAAGTGCTAAGTCTCTTTTCATGTGCTGATCATCGCACAAGTAGCTTTGTTTTAAGCCCGCAGTGGCCGTTTTGCTCTATAAGAAAATTTATCAATTTAATATCATCGACGCAGAAAGTAAATAACTCACTACGGCACAGCACTAAGCGTCAAGAATATTCGGCGCCAGCTTCACCAAAGCCATCTGGAGAGTGATCTGGGTTGAGCTTCACTAGCTGCACCACAAAAGCTTAATTGGAAAAGAGACAGGAAAAGAAGAAATGCTCCAGATTATATAGCGTAGGGTCATCACCAGCTTCTCTGAAGCCGCCACCTGTGATAAGCACCGTTTTGCGTGTGTCTCTTCTATTAAAAAACTCTTTATCCATTTCTTGTTGTTAGCATAAATATCCTAGACAGATATGTTTTTTTTTATTTTTGTTCTGTATGTTGTTAACTCGCGTTTCTTTTCTCTCTTTTCTTTCTTTTCTTTCTTTCTTTCTCAAATCCATATTTCTACTCCTCTGTCCTTTCAAGTTATCATACGAATTTCCTGACACAACTTCCTCTTTCTTCTCGTTGTAATCTCAGGATGTACACCAGTCGCTCCATTTATTCATACTCTCAGATTACCGTAGCCCGTACTACGCCCACTGACTACGCCCGTACTACGCCCGCAAACTTCCTAATCTGAACCGCTCATCTGGCTCGCTGAGGCTCCATGCCGCGCTTCCCTTATCTTGGAATCTATTCCGTTGTCCTAAGGCCCCTAAAGACCATCGGTTATCTCGCCTTCACATTGCATGATCCACCAATACCCATTCCTCTTTTTTGATATACATCAAGATATTGACCTTCCGCCATTCTTCTCTAAGCCATTCTGCACTCTTCTTGTTTCCTGAACATTGTACCTGACATGGTCTTTCCATTTCTCGCTCACCCACTTTCTTTAGCCTACAACTTTTTACACCATAGGTTAATCAGTAAGTACATACCTTTAGGGCTTCCTCTCGAGGGATATTGGTAAAGGAGTCACCATCTGAAAGTGCCTGCCAAATCGGCTCTACCCATTTAGTAGTGTCCTAGTGATTCCCATTATACTATACCCCTCCGTTCCCACTGAGCTAGCTCTCTTGAGGCCGAAGTTTTAGTACTTACCTGCACCGCTGCTTTGTGACCCAATTCATTTTTGTTTTTGTTTTTTGTTTTTTGTTTTTTTGCTGGCTGTACAGAATTAACAATTTTTCAAGAAACCCGCGCAATGGCGATACTCTATACGCCAGCTAAGGTGCTCATTTCGGAACATTTTTTCTCACACATTGTCACTGTCGACTGTGCCGCAAAAAGATAATCGATTCTGCCCCATGAAGAGTGCATTACGGCACAATACAAAATCTAAATTGCAGTTGCCGTGAAACAGAGAAACACAGTTGCTGAGTTGGTTGTATAAGTACGTAAGAGGTCTTCTCAACGTATCTATGTACAAAACACGCCACAATGATGGGCACTGAGGTCGGAGCTGAACGGAGACTCACAGGTATTCGGTTTCTGTGATTTGATCAAGATTGATGCTACGCAGCGTAATTTTTTGGGGTAGCCCATAGCTTCGAAGAGCACGATAAAGGGCCTTATATTTCCACAACTACTCACACAATTTTAAACCCCTTTTCTGGCTTGGACGTCACCGAATACTTCATTGAAATTGAGCTAGAGATTCAATGAACAAATGACTATACATAGGAAGCCACAAAGGCCGAGATGCATGTAGACCAGTTCCCTTCAGCATTAACGCAGACGCTGTTCAATACACGCGCCGATTTCCCACGTATGCCTTACAAATGTTCAGCAGCCTTCGTTCAAAAATGTTGAATCTAAAAGCATAAATAGCGGGATCAGTATTCAAATCTAAATAAACCCCACAAAATAACTTAGATTATCATAACATTCGCGCATGTGATGGGTTTTATCATTCACTCCCGTCTACATCTGGCGACGAGCTGTTGACACCATTATCTCATCTCTATCTTCGCGTCTTAATGTGATCTGTAGAATCGCAAGTGATCAATTGCGAAACTACCTTCTTCAATGGTCAGACTTCACGAAGCGCCGGAACCCGCCGAGCAGCACAATCAAAAGACTAACCTTGATGAACATAAACGCCCGCAGTGTTCTAAATAAAACCGAGGAATTGGAAAACCTACTAGTTGACTATAACCCAGATATAGTGGCCATCACGGAAACATGGTTATCACCTGCTGTATTCGATCACGAAATTGCCCCACCAAACTACGCAATCATTCGGAAAGACCGGCCTTCACGGGGTGGCGGTGTAGCGTTACTGATAAAAAAATGCCTTCCCTTTGTCCTTCTTCCCGATGTGGCTAACACTGAAGCAGTTTTCTGTAAAATATTATGCGACGGGATGACCATTGTTACCGGTTGCGTTTATCGCAGTCCATCTTCTGACAGCACATGCCTTTCAGCCATTCAAGAGTACATGCAGCGTCATGTCCATCAATCCAGGGTTGTTCTTGCGGGTGATTTTAACCTTGCCGACATTGACTGGGACACAATGCATAACGCATCAGAAGCTTCAGATGCGCTAATAGACGTGATGCTAAATTTTAACCTACATCAAGTGGTTTCTCATCCCACTCGTACTCAAGGTACAACGAAAAACATCCTCGACCTCATACTTCTCAGCAACCATTTTCAAATCAACCAAATAGAATTGGACATTCTCGAAGGTATATCTGACCACAGTATTCCTATGTGCACATTCCCACTCAGTGACTCCATTACTAGCCCTCCTACAGTTCAAAGTTTCATTAATTTTAATAAAGCAGATGACGTAAGCATACTAAACTATCTAGCTCATGAATTTCCATCCTTCCAAGAAAACGCCACTCATGTATACAGTGATGTGAATTCATTGTGGCTTCATTTTAAGAACATTGTGCTAAACTGTGTAAATAATTACATTCCAATGAAACGGAGTAAACAACACCTGAAAAATCCCTGGATCACGCGCGAAGTTATCCATGCTAAGCGACGTGTAAAACGGCTTCGCAAGGCCAACAAAAACAACCCGACACCCTCTACGACTTCCAAGTTGAAATCTGCATTACAAGAATTCAAGGAAAAACTAAAACACTCAAAACAACATTACTACAGTGTAAAATTTCCCAACTTCCTTAAAAATAGCCCACAAAGATTCTGGAAACATCTACGCAATACCCAGCCTACAACAAACTCAACAAAAGGAGAGAGAGCTACAATGGCTAATAGATACAATACATTTTTTCAGTCAGTCTTTACGAAAGACAACGGTACACTTCCTCCTCTCCCATCACCTAATACCTCGGTACTTGATCCATTAATAATAACAGATGCCGGAATCCTCAATCTTCTTCTCAACATTAACCCCAAAAAATCAAACGGCCCTGATGGAATTTCGAACGAATTCCTTAAAAGATATGCTGAATGGTGTAGCAAATATCTGGGACAGATCTTTCGTAAGTCGCTGTCAACTGGTAACGTACCGCATGACTGGAAAATGGCTAAAATAATACCGATTCACAAGACAGGAGACAAAATGAATGTTGCTAACTTCAGACCAATATCATTGACAAGCACTTCATGTAAAATACTAGAGCATATCATTTTCAAACATATAACCACATTTCTAGAACGTGAAAACATACTATCTCCTCACCAACATGGTTTTCGGGCTGGGTTATCAACCATCACACAACTAACAGAAGTAGTTCATGACCTTACCCTTTGCATTAACAACCGTTCACAAGTTGACATGATTCTACTTGATTTATCTAAAGCTTTTGACTGCGTGAGTCATAACAAGTTAACTGCAAAATTAGAGAACATTATTGGAAAGGGAGAAGTTTCTGCTTGGATAACAAATTTTTTAACAAATCGTTCACAGTTCGTTATAGTCGATCATACGCCATCTGATACCGTCTCTGTCACATCTGGGGTTCCACAAGGCTCAGTTCTCGGCCCACTTCTATTTTTGATCTATATCAATGACATAACGAATAATATAGGGTGCAAAATTAAACTCTTCGCGGATGATTGCGTTATATACAAAGAAATTAAAAGCCACAATGACCATCTCATCCTTTCCGAATCCCTCAGCAGGGTATCCGAGTGGTGCTCCCTCTGGCAAATGTCTATTAATGTTAAAAAATCAGTAGCCATGACAATTACAAGAAAAAAGCAATCCTCTCTCTTCACCTACAGCGTTAATGGTACACCACTTTTAAAGGTTGATGAATATAAATACTTGGGAATAACACTGACATCAAATATGAATTGGGAGGCACACATAAATAATATTACTACAGCACTACAAAAATTATTTTATTTAATAAGACGCCTTAAGACCACACCTATGAATATTAAGCTTCTGGCCTATAAAACATTTGTCAGACCAATTTTAGAATACGCTAACACAATTTGGTTTCCTTATACAGCAACTAACATAGCTAAACTCGAACGCGTGCAAAGAAAAGCAGCAAGGTTTATTCACAGCAAATACAGGCGTACAGACTCACCCTCCCTTCTCTTAGCTCGTTCAGATTTAAACACATTATCGACTAGAGCAAAACAAGCCCGACTAAAATTTCTTTATCAACTACTACACGGCCAGTACAAAATTGATACAACTACGTACATATCGCATTCACTGTCTAGAATAACACGGCACCACCACGAGCATGCGCTAACGGAATACTCTTTTTCTAACGACGCATTCAGGTACTCTTTCTTTCCTCGCGCGATAAGAGAATGGAATCAGCTAAGCTCATCTCTAAAAAACACAAATTCATTGTCGCAGTTCGTAACCCAACTAGAGTTAATCACAAGAGACCATTAATGCTTCTTACTTTTATTCCCGGTTGCCTTTACACGTTACTAACAATTCATAGGAATAATATGGGGTACACCGACTATTGGTATCTTTTTATTTTGTTTGTTTGTTTTTTATGAAATGCTGTCATACTGTTGCGAGTATTGTTCGGTTGTTTTTCCCAAAAATTGTATACTTTGTTGTCCGCATTTATTGGAACTGTTTAGAATTCTTTCATTTCTTTTATATTGTATGCTTGTAACATAACATGTGTTTTGCCCGTCTGCTAGGCTCTCGATTGAGAGCGGCAGTATTGTTAAATAAATAAAATAAATAATAAGTCGCCTCTTTCTTTCTTCTTCTCGGCTCGGTATCACAGCTCGAACGTCTCGAAAGTTTTCATAGCAAGGGCATAAGGAGAATGATTGGAGTTCCTCAGGAGACAGCGAACAATGATAAGCTTTATGGGGAACTATCCA